>NC_084632.1:5364606-5409606 GCF_033978795.1 Nerophis ophidion
AATAGTAATTGCATTAAAAGTCAAGACTGACTTCCGGTAAATTAAGACCGAAGCAATCGATCCTCTCAGACAATTGTCGGACTTTTGAAAAAATAAAATATAATTAGTTCACAAAATTCCAACGCATCAAAATCAGGTAAATGAATTCAGTCTCAAAAATAAAAATAATAAAGAAACATTTAAATCCCACGTAATGCATGATGGGAAAATGCAAAACACTTAAACAATGTTTGGTACATTTGAGCTGCTTGATGTTTCTGATCGATTACAACATTTTAACGAGGTCGTCACGCAAGTAAGGAAGATCGGAGGTAAACATTTCATAAATCAAAAATTTGAGGTAATGTTTTTGCCATAAAAAAATGGCTTTTCTTTGGGGAAAAAAAAAGGGCATAAAACTAAATGTTTCGGGGAAAATATGACATATTTTATGTCTTTGCCATAAAAATGTCCGTCCATCCATCCATCCATCATCTTCCGCTTATCCGAGGTCGGGTCGCGGGGGCAACAGCCTAAGCAAGGAAACCCAGACTTCCCTCTCCGCAGCCACTTCGTCTAGCTCTTCCCGGGGGATCCCGAGGCGTTCCCAGGCCAGCCGGGAGACATAGTCTTCCCAACGTGTCCTGGGTCTTCCCCGTGGCCTCCTACCGGTTGGACGTGTCCTAAACACCTCCCTAGGGAGGCGTTCGGGTGGCATCCTGACCAGATGCCCGAACCACCTCATCTGGCTCCTCTCCATGTGGAGGAGCAGAGGATTTACTTTGAATTCCTCCCGGATGGCAGAGCTTCTCACCCTATCTCTAAGGGAGAGACCCAAACTCATTTGGGCCGCTTGTACCCGTGATCTTATCCTTTCGGTCATGACCCAAAGCTCATGACCATAGGTGAGGATGGGAACGTAGATCGACCGGTAAATTGAGAGCTTTGCCTTCCGGCTCAGCTCCTTCTTCACCACAACGGATCGGTACAACGTCCGCATTACTGAAGACGCCGCACCGATCCGCCTGTCGATCTCACGATCCACTCTTCCCTCACTCGTGAACAAGACTCCTAGGTACTTGAACTCCTCCACTTGGGGCAGGGTCTCCTCCCCAACCCAGAGATGGCATTCCACCCTTTTCCGGGCGAGAACCATGGACTCGGACTTGGAGGTGCTGATTCTCATTCCGGTCGCTTCACACTCGGCTGCGAACCGATCCAGCGAGAGCTGAAGATCCCGGTCAGATGAAGCCATCAGGACCACATCATCTGCAAAAAGCAGAGACCTAATCCTGCGGTCACCAAACCGGAACCCCTCAACGCCTTGACTGCGCCTAGAAATTCTGTCCATAAAAGTTATGAACAGAATCTGTGACATAGGACAGCCTTGGCGGAGTCCAACCCTCACTGGAAATGTGACCGACTTACTGCCAGCAATGCGGACCAAGTTCTGACACTGATCATACAGGGAGCGGACCGCCACAATAAGACAGTCCGATACCCCATACTCTCTGAGTACTCCCCACAGGACTTCCCGAGGGACACGGTCCAATGCCTTCTCCAAGTCCACAAAGCACATGTAGACTGGTTGGGCAAACTCCCATGCACCCTCAAGAACCCTGCCCAGAGTATAGATAAATACATAAAAATGTATTTAATGTTTTTATGGCAAAAAAACAAAACATATTTTAAACAAAATAGGAGTCCAACTTTCACGTACTTTTAATATCCACTTATAATAATGCAATATGTATATATAAATATATGTACAGTAGAGGTTATGTGATTTTTCAGGCCAAAACCAAGGGTCGGGACCCCTCTGGGCTCAAAGAACCGGGAGAAGTGTTTAAGGCGGGGGTTTCAAACGTACGACCCACGAGATGAGTTTGCGAAGTACAAAAATGAGCTGAAATATTTGAATGAAAAAAACTGCTGTTCTAGATGTGTCCACTAGAGGTCGCAATAGCAATTATTTGTATCTTTCTAATCTCGATTATGCCACAAATGTAGGGGAAAAAAAGAAAATAAACACATGAGACACTAGTGATTTAGGGCTATATAAGTAAACATTGATTGATGATTGATCGATTAGTGCACCAGTCGAGGTAAACGAGCAAACTACATAAATAAGTGAATTATATTTTTTGTGAATTACATAGCGCTTTACATAGTGAAACCCAATATCTAATTTTACATTTAAAGCAGTGTGGGTGGCACTGGGAGCAGGTGGGTAAAGTGTCTTGCCCAAGGACACAACGGCAGCGGCTAGGATGGCGGAAGCGGGGATCGAACCTGCAACCCTCAAGTTGCTGGCACGGCCGCTCTACCAACCGAGCTATACCTATAACATCCTGTAATTTGATTTTGTTATTTTTTTTTAAATCCTGATAGATTGAAAATTAGTTGACTGATGAACATTATTACATGATTTATTCAGAAAGTATAAATGATGATGTGGAGGGGGGGCGTGGCCTGCAGTCCTGCAACAAAGCAGGGTGTGCCAGGAACGAATTCGAGATCAGCGACAGGTGCGTGGATGGCCCACCTGGACGTGGTTATCTAGTCACCTGTGGTTCTGTTAAAGGCAGCCGCCGGGAAGGAGAGAGGGGTGGTTGATGGTGGAGCAAGAGCACGAGCAAGAGCGAGACTGACGAAAAGACAATTGCTAAAATTATTGCAAAATAGAACATTCTCGTAAAACTGGAAGAGCCTGGCATGTCGGTGATTTGTGATCCCAAAAACCCGGAAGTGCAAGTTTTCCCACACACGACAAATAAAGATAAAATACTATTAGCCGCAACATGTACGTGTAAAATAAACCCGACAACATTATGATTTGTACATTTTCTGTTTTTAAACCAAGAAAACAATCTGTATTTGTCTTTATTTATAAGTTATCTTGCCATGATTTGGGAGAAGATTTTTCTGCATGTGGCCCCCCCGTCTAAAATGAGTTTGATGCCCCTGGTTTATGGGATCTGAGATCCATGGAAGGAGGACAGACCGCCGAAGGTTGAAAGTCATGTTGTGCTGTCCTCCTGCCAGGACAAAGTCCTGAAGATGATGTACGTGTGGGCGCTGTGTCGAGACCAAGAGGAACTCAACCCGCATGCCGCCTGGAGACTCCTGGACATCTCCGCCTCCAGCACCGAACAGATCCTCTAAGACTCTCTAGTCCGGGGAGGAGGACCACCCTTCGGGACCCTCCAGCAGACCTGCAGGAGGAGGACCAACCTGACTGACGTCTTCCTCTGCCGCCCACCAGAGGGCGTCAGAGTGCCAAACTCACTAAGGTGCAGGACACCCTGATTCCAGTCTAGAGGACAAGTCCAACTTGAGTCCACATGAGACAAGACCTCCAGCACAGTCAAGGACGTCCCAATAATAAAGTCTCTATTTATTAGGAATAGTCAACATAATCCCCCCATGTCCATCCTTTTAAATGTCCTGCTGGGATCAAATATGTCTTTTTACACAACATTAAAAAACTGAAGAAAAAAAAAAGCCACAACATAATTCGGAGTTTAAGTATTTACACTTTTTTTTTGTTTGCAAATTTTCAACTTTGTGAGTGCAACCTGCCTCCTCTGAATAATCATTTTTTTATTTGTATGGTGCTTAATGTGAGTCTTTTTTTTGAAAACTTTTTATTTTTTTATGCTTAATTATGTAACTGAATTTTCAGTGTTTAAAGTTGGTGAAATTTTTGATTTTTTTTTTTTTTTTTTTTACCTCAAATGATGCTGACAATTACATTGAATACAATTGTGTGTTAAAACTGTATAAAATGTAGTGTAAAAAAGTCAATGGATAAAAATGTTAAACATGTATTTAAAGCAAAAAATACTTTTACTCTGAATTAAAAAAAATGTTTTGACAAACTACATTTTTCAAAAACTTTAGAGAATGTTGAATACATTTTTCTCACTTTTTTTATTTGATTTAATTTAATTTATACAATTATGTTTAAAAATACAGTTTGTTACAATAGGGTTTTAAAATTCAGTGTATAAAAATGGGTTAAAAAAATCATTATATAAAAACTGCATTTTTAAACCCATTTTGCTCACAAATTTTTTTTACACATTAAAAAACTGAAAGAAAAAAAAAGCCACAACATAATTCGGAGTTTAAGTATTTACACTTTTTTTTTTGTTAGCAAATTTTCAACTTTGTGAGTGCAACCTGCCTCCTGAATAATCATTTTTTATTTGTATGGTGCTTAATGTGTTTCGTTTTCTTAAAAACTTTTTATTTTTTTATGCTTAATTATGTAACTGAATTTTCAGTGTTTAAAGTTGGTGAAATTTTTGATTTTTTTTTTTTTTTTTACCTCAAATGATGCTGACAATTACATTGAATACAATTGTGTGTTAAAACTGTATAAAATGTAGTGTAAAAAAGTCAATGGATAAAAATGTTAAAAATGTATTTAAAGCAAAAAATACTTTTACTCTGAATTAAAAAAAAAATGTTTTGACAAACTGCATTTTTCCAAAACTTTAGAGAATGTCGAATACATTTTGTTCACTTTTTTTTATTTGATTTAATTTAATTTGTGAAATTATGTTTAAAAATAAAGTTTGTTACAATAGGGTTTTAAAATTCAGTGTATAAAAATGTGTTAAAAAATCCTTATATAAAAACTGCATTTTTAAACCCATTTTGCTCACAATTTTTTTTTACACAACATTAAAAAACTGAAAGAAAAAAAAAGCCACAACATAATTCGGAGTTTAAGTATTTACACTTTTTTTTTTGTTAGCAAATTTTCAACTTTGTGAGTGCAACCTGCCTCCTCTGAATAATCATTTTTTATTTGTATGGTGCTTAATGTGTTTCGTTTTCTTAAAAACGTTTTATTTTTTTATGCTGAATTATGTAACTGAATTTTCAGTGTTTAAAGTTGGTGAAATTTATGAAATTTCGTTTAAAAATAAAGTTTGTTACAATAGTGTTTTAAAATTCAGTGTTTAAAAATGTAGTGTTAAAATTTTTTTTATATAAAAACTGCATTTTATACCCATTTTGCTCACAAATTTAGATTTGATGTGATTGTCAGCATTTCACAAAACTAAAGAAAAAAAATTCAGTGGCATAAATTAGGTAAAATCTTTTGTAATAAAAGCAAATTAACCTCTATGTTTTAAAAAAAAAACTAATTTAAAGTGACTGATTTTTTTTTTACATTAGAGTATGTTAAATACATTTTGCTCACTTTTTTTAATTGATTTAATTTAATTTATAAAATTATGTTCAAAAAGACAGTTTGTTACAATAGTGTTTTAAAATTCAGTGTATAAAAATGTGTTTGAAAAATCATTATATAAAAACTACATTTTTAAACCCATTTTGCTCCCAAATTTAGATTTGATGTGATTCTCAGCATCATTTCACAAAACTCAAAAGAAAAAAAATTCAGTGGCATAAATTAGGTAAAATATTTTGTAATAAAAACAAATTAACCTCCATGTTTTTTTAAAAACTCATTTAAATTGACTATTTTTTTTATTTTTTTTTACATTAGAGTATGTTAAATACATTTTGCTCACTTTTTTATTTGATTTAATTTAATTTATAAAATTATGTTTAAAAATACATTTTGTTACAATAGGGTTTTAAAATTCAGTGTATAAAAATGTGTTTAAAAATTAATTATATAAAAACTGCATTTTTAAACCCATTTTGCTCCCAAATTTGGATTTGATGTGATTGTCAGCATCATTTCACAAAACTCAAAAGAAAAAAAATGCAGTGGCATAAATTAGGTAAAATATTTTGTAATAAAAACAAATGAACCTCCATGTTTTTTTAAAAACTCTTTTAAAGTGACTGATTTTTTTATTTTTTTTTACATTAGAGTATGTTAAATAAATTTTGTTCACTTTTTTAAATTGATTTAATTTAATTTATAAAATTATGCTTAAAAATACAGTTTGTTACAATAGTGTTTTAAAATTCAGTGTATAAAAATTTGTTTAAAAACATATAAAAACTGCATTTTTAAACCCATTTTGCTCACAAATTTAGATTTGATGTGATTGTCAGCATCATTTCACAAAAGTCAAAAGCAAAAAAATTCAGTGGCATAAATTCGGTAAAATCTTTTGTAATAAAAACAAATTAACCTCCATGTTTTTTTAAAAACTCATTTAAAGTGACTGCTTTTTTATTTTTTCTTACATTAGAGTATGTTAAATACATTTTGCTCACTTTTTTATTTGATTTAATTTAATTTATAAAATTATGTTTAAAAATACAGTTTTTTACAATAGGGTTTTAAAATTCAGTGTATAAAAATGTGTTAAAAAAATTAATTATATAAAAACTGCATTTTTAAACCCATTTTGCTCCCAAATTTGGATTTGATGTGATTGTCAGCATCATTTCACAAAACTCAAAAGCAAAAAAATTCAGTGGCATAAATTCGGTAAAATCTTTTGTAATAAAAACAAATGAACCTCCATGTTTTTTTTAAAAACTCATTTAAAGTGACTGATTTTTTTTTTTTTTACATTAGAGTATGTTAAATACATTTTGCTCACTTTTTTAAATTGATTTAATTTAATTCATGAAATTATGTTTAAAAATACAGTTTGTTACAATTGTGTTTTAAAATTCAGCGTATAAAAATGTGTTTAAAAACATTATTATATAAAAACTGCACTTTTATACCCATTTTGCTCACAAATTTGGATTTGATGTGATTGTCAGCATCATTTCACAAACTCAAAAGAAAAAAAATTCAGTGGCATAAATTAGGTAAAATATTTTGTAATAAAAACAAATGAACCTCCATGTTTTTTAAAAACTCTTTTAAAGTGACTATTTTTTTTATATATTATTTAATGAGCGTTTGAAAATAGTTTGTTACAATATTGTTGTAAAATTCAGTGTATAAAAATGTAGTGTAAACACTTTTAAACGTTCTAACACAATGAATATTTTTACACTGAATTAAAAAAATATATTTTAACAAACTGCATTTTTCAAACACATTTCGTTCACAAATTTGTATTCAATATCATTGTCAGCATATTTTCATAAAACTCAAATGCAAAACATTCAGTGGCATAAATTCGGTAAAATGTTTTGTAATAAAAACAAATCAACCTTCATAATTTTTAAAAACTAAAGTTACTGATTTTTATTTTTTTACATCAGTGTATATTAAATACATTTTGCTCACTTATTTATTTTTTTTAAATTTAATGAGTGTTTAAAAAATACAGTTTATTACAAGTGTTGTAAAATGTAGTGTAAAGAAATGATTGTATGAAAATATTTGAAAACTTGTAAACGTTCTAACACACTGAATATTTTTACACTGAATTAAAAAAATATTTTAACAAACTGCATTTTTAAACACATTTTGTCCACAAATTTGTATTCAAAGTCAGTCAGCATATTTTCATAAAACTCAAAAGCAAAAAAATTCAGTGGCATAAATTCGGTAAAATCTTTTGTAATAAAAACAAATCAACCTCCATGATTTAAAAAAAAAAACTCATTTAAGGTTACAGATTTTTTTTTTTTTTACATCAGTGTATATTACATATTTTTATTTCATGAGCGTTTAGAAAATACAGCTCGTTACAATACTGTTGTAAAATTTAGTGTATAAAAATATAGTGTAAAAAAATTATTTGTGAACGACTTACCCTGTCGCCGCTCGGGTTCCACTGACCACCCAGGAAGGACATCTCTCTAGCAGGTTTGACTCTCGTTTATTTTTCAATAAAGACAGTTTCCTGCGCCGTCGCCGCTCCCGCTGCTAGCTCTACGTGTCTCGCTCCTCGTCTCTCGCGTCTTGCTTCCTGTTGTTCTCCTGCCACTGCTGCGGACTCTCCAACTCCTTCTGCCCCGATCTCTCCTCCTTCTCCCCTTTTATACAGTGTGAGGAGATAAGTCAATCTTGTTCCGATGCACAATCCACACACCTGAATCAGATTGCGGCGTCGCTCCCGCCTCTCCGCTTCGCCGCATTCTCCGCCTCCTTGCCACCTCTCTACATTATTGTTTAACAATATTAAAAACACAATTAATTATCTTAAATTGATTAAAAAATATATAATTTTAATAAACTGCATTTTTAAACACATTTTGTTCACAAATTTGTATTCAATGTCAGTCAGCATATTTTCATAAAACTCAAAAGCAAAAAATTTTGTCGCATAAATTCGGTAAAATCTTTTGTAATAAAAACAAATCAACCCACATGTTTTTTTGTTGTTTTTTTAAACTCATTTTAAGTAACTGATTGAATTGTTTTTTTTACATTTGAGTATGTTAAATACATTTTTCTCCCTTTTTTAAAATTAAATGTGTTTACAAATACAGTTTGTTACGATAGTTTTTAAATTCAGTGCATAAAACTAGTGTAAAAATGATTATATAAAAATGTTTACAAACTTTTAAAAGTTATAAAGAAATGAATATTTTTACACTGAATTTTACAACATTGTTTTAAGAAATTGAGTTTTAATACCTTTTATTTCATTGAAATTGTCAGTATAATTTCACAAAACTCAAAAGCCAAAAAATTCAGTGTAAAAACCTATTTTGTTACACAATAGTGTCTTAAAATTCAGCGGGTAAATAATTCAGTGTAAAAATATTTTGTTGCTTCAAAACCAAAGACTCACTTCCGGTAAATTAAGACCGAAGCAATCGATCGTGTCTCAGAACTTGCCAACGAGGTGTCAGCTTTGCAGTAAAAGGGACAAGAGGTAGAAAATGGATGGCTGGATGGAGTTTTAAAACACTATTTAAAAAAAGTTAATTTTCAAACGCACATTTTGCACACAAATTTTAATTCAATAGCATGTTCAGCATGATTTCACTAAATTTAAAGGCAAAAAATTCAGTCAGATAAATTCAGTGTAAAAAACAACAAAAACTATCATAATAAAGACACAAATTAATTTTGATATTTTGGACTCTATGCAACCGTCTTGCGGAAAACGTCAATAATTCAGGTTACTGTCCATAAATTGCACAGCATTTAAATATATGACCCAATCCAAACAACCTTTCCTAGTCATGGCGCAAAAAAACCAACACAGAAAGTCACACATAACACAACCTGCTCACTGAATGTGGACATGTATCATCCAAAAAATGCTCCAACACAACACATAATTCAAAATGACACCCAACTGATTTTTTTTTTGATTTTTTTTTTTTTTTACATGAAATTATGCTGACAAATGTAATGAATAGACAATTGTGAGCAAAATGTGTGTTCAAAAATCCATCCATCCATCCATTTTCTACTGCTTATTCCCTTTGGGGTCGTGTGGGACGCTGGTGCCAAGAACACACACACACACACACACACACACACACACACAGGTTATTTCATGTTTGGCAGTATTATAATAAAAGCCGAAATTTTACTCAACTTTAGTCAAAATTTTACATGGAAAACTAAACATTTGTGCAATAATGTGACAAAAGTTGGAATTTCACTCAATTACAGTTGCAATTTTACAGGAAAAGCTTAAAATTTTGTAAATCTTATGAAAAGAGTCGTAAATTTTACTCGACAAAAGTCACAATTTTACAAGAAAACCTTCAAATTTTGGCAATGTTATAACAATCGGAATTTTACTTCTTAAAAATGTCACTATTTTACAAGAACAACAAAAAAATTGGCAAAGATGTGCTGTCAAATGTCGCCATTTTGCATTAAAAAGTAATAATTTTTACATGAAAATATTTTTTTAGGAGAAAATATTGCAATATTACAGAATCAGAAAGAACATGAGGAAATTTTCCCAATTTTATGAGAAAAAAGTTGACATATATTGTGAGAAAGTGACTGCTTTTAGTTATTTTTTTTTTTTTTTTTTCAAATTTTTTCTTTGTGATTGGTTTTTAATCTTCATTATTTACTTCAATTTATTACAGTATGTCTCTATATACATATTTAATTTATTAATTTTGTCCAAAGGGCACACATTTAAATTTCTTACACACACTTGTTATTTCATATGTCCTTCTTCACGTCTCAAAAAGGGTAGGACTACAAGAACACACACACACACGTTATTTCATGTTTGGCAGTATTATAATAAAAGTCGTAATTTTACTCAACGTTAGTCAAAATTTTACATGAAAAACTAAACATTTGTGCAATAATGTGACAAAAGTTGGAATTTCACTCAATTACAGTTGCGATTTTACAGGAAAAGCTTAAAATTTTGGAAATGTTATGGAAGACGTCATTTTTACTCGACAAAAGTCATAATTTTATAAGAAAACCTTCAAATTTTGGCAATGTTATGATAATCGGAATTTTACTTCTTAAAAATGTCACCATTTTACAAGAACAACAAAAAAATTGGCAAAGTTATGATGTGTCAAATGTCACCATTTTGCATTAAAAAGTAATCATTTTTACATGGAATTTTTTTTTATGAGAAAATATTGCAATATTACAGAATCAGAAAGAACATGAGAAATTTTTCCCAATTTTATGAGAAAAAAGTTGACACATATTGTGAGAAAGTGACTGCTTTTAGTTATTTTATGTCATTTTTTTTTCAAATTTTTTCTTTGTAATTGGTTTTTAATCTTCATTATTTACTTCAATTTATTACAGTATGTCCCTTATACATATTTAATTTATTAATTTTGTCCAAAGGGTCCACATTTAAATTTCTTACACACACTTGTTATTTCATATGTTGACCAGCGGGGGCGCACTTTTAAAAGCGACACACCCTCATTTAATTGACAAAAAAATCCTGACTTTGGAGCAATGTTCACGGACTCTAGTATTTGGCTCTCTATCAGATGCAATGTTATTGGGACCATGATTTATGTCATCACTTGTTCACACCTCATATTTTTCCTTCTTCGTGTCTCAAGAAGGGTAGGAACACACACACACACACACACACACACACACACACACACACACACACACACACACACACACACACACACACACACACGCACACGGGGGGGTGACAGGCCACAGAAGTGTCATACTTGGTCTCAGCAGACGTCAGGCTGAGGTCGGCCATCAAGCTGGCAGCTGCTCTCAGACGACAACTTTTCCCCGACTAAAAAAAAATGCGGCGAAATAAAACGGAGACGCCGCCAAACGTATCGACGTGAAGGAAACGTACTTGTGAGAGTCAACGCGTGATGCTGCAAATGACGCTCCACACATTAAAGTGCCACCTCCTTTTAAGCAAGTGCCCTACTTTACATCTTTTAACTGCCGTCTGAGGAGAAACCCAATAACTGTAACATCTCCCCTGTCTCCCTCTTCCCTCTCATGAAGTCATTTCAAGTCTGGCCAGGAGCAAAACATGCAATATTGTTGTCCGGGTGGAAATCGGGAGAAATTCGGGAGAATGGTTGCCCCGGGAGATTTTCGAGAGGGGCACTGAAATTCGGGAGTCTCCCGGGAAAATCGGGAGGGTTGGCAAGTATGGTCTTAAGGACTCCTGTTTGTTGCCTGTTTTGGCCAGTTCCTTATCTGTGTTGATCGTCTGTTCTTGTTAGCCATTAGCTGTTTCCAGTTTTTCTGTTTGCTACCCGCTAGCTTCCACGCTAGGTCCCTTTTTGTTTTCTAGCTCCAGTCTTAGCTCCCTTAGTTTGTTATCCGCCCACGTGCGTCCTTTTTGTTTGTACCTTTTGTTTGTTCTAGTTCTAGTATTTTAAATTAAACCATGTTTTCCTATCCAATGCCTGCCTCCATCTCTGCATCTTGGGGTTCGACAACAACAAACTTTGACAAGTCTCCTTTTCAGGTGAGATAGGACGCTAAAGGCAGTGCCTTTAAGGCACGCCCCCAATATTGTTGTCCGGGTGGAAATCGGGAGAAATTCGGGAGAATGGTTGCCCCGGGAGATTTTCGAGAGGGGCACTGAAATTCGTGAGTCTCCCGGGAAAATCGGGAGGGTTGGCAAGTATGGTCTTAAGGACTCCTGTTTGTTGCCTGTTTTGGCCAGTTCCTTATCTGTGTTGATCGTCTGTTCTTGTTAGCCATTAGCTGTTTCCAGTTTTTCTGTTTGCTACCCGCTAGCTTCCACGCTAGGTCCCTTTTTGTTTTCTAGCTCCAGTGCTAGCTCCCTTAGTTTGTTATCCGCCCACGTGTGTGGTTTTTGTTTGTACCCTTTGTTTGTTCGAGTTCTAGTATTTTAAATTAAACCAGGTTTTTCCTACATTTGCCATCCAATGCCTGCGTCCATCTCTGCATCTTGGGGTTCGACAACAACAAACTTTGACAAGTCTCCTTTTCAGGTGAGAGAGGACGCTAAAGGCAGTGCCTTTAAGGCACGCCCCCAATATTGTTGTCCGGGTGGAAATCGGGAGAAATTCGTGAGAATAGTTGCCCCGGGAGATTTTCGGGAGGGGCACTGAAATTCGTGAGTCTCCCGGGATAATCGGGAGGGTTGGCAAGTATGGTCTTAAGGACTCCTGTTTGTTGCCTGTTTTGGCCAGTTCCTTATCCGTGTTGATCGTCTGTTCTTGTTAGCCATTAGCTGTTTCCAGTTTTTCTGTTTGCTACCCGCTAGCTTCCACGCTAGGTCGCTTTTTGGTTTCTAGCTCCAGTGCTAGCTCCTTTAGTTTGTTATCCGCCCACGTGCGTGCTTTTTGTTTGTACCCCTTTGTTTGTTCTAGTTCTAGTATTTTAAATTAAACCAGGTTTTTCCTACATTTCCTATCCAATGCCTGCCTCCATCTCTGCATCTTGGGGTTCGACAACAACAAACTTTGACAAGTCTCCTTTTCAGGTGAGAGAGGACGCTAAAGGCAGTGCCTTTAAGGCACGCCCCCAATATTGTTGTCAGGGTGGAAATCGGGAGAAATTCGGGAGAAAAGTTGCCCCGGGAGATTTTCGGGCGGGGCACTGAAATTCGTGAGTCTCCCGGGAAAATCGGGAGGGTTGGCAAGTATGGTCTTAAGGACTCCTGTTTGTTGCCTGTTTTGGCCAGTTCCTTATCTGTGTTGATCGTCTGTTCTTGTTAGCCATTAGCTGTTTCCAGTTTTTTTGTTTGCTACCCGCTAGCTTCCACGCTAGGTCCCTTTTTGTTTTCTAGCTCCAGTGCTAGCTCCCTTAGTTTGTTATCCGCCCACGTGTGTGGTTTTTGTTTGTACCCTTTGTTTGTTCGAGTTCTAGTATTTTAAATTAAACCAGGTTTTTCCTACATTTGCCATCCAATGCCTGCGTCCATCTCTGCATCTTGGGGTTCGACAACAACAAACTTTGACAAGTCTCCTTTTCAGGTGAGAGAGGACGCTAAAGGCAGTGCCTTTAAGGCACGCCCCCAATATTGTTGTCCGGGTGGAAATCGGGAGAAATTCGTGAGAATAGTTGCCCCGGGAGATTTTCGGGAGGGGCACTGAAATTCGTGAGTCTCCCGGGATAATCGGGAGGGTTGGCAAGTATGGTCTTAAGGACTCCTGTTTGTTGCCTGTTTTGGCCAGTTCCTTATCCGTGTTGATCGTCTGTTCTTGTTAGCCATTAGCTGTTTCCAGTTTTTCTGTTTGCTACCCGCTAGCTTCCACGCTAGGTCCCTTTTTGGTTTCTAGCTCCAGTGCTAGCTCCTTTAGTTTGTTATCCGCCCACGTGCGTGCTTTTTGTTTGTACCCCTTTGTTTGTTCTAGTTCTAGTATTTTAAATTAAACCAGGTTTTTCCTACATTTCCTATCCAATGCCTGCCTCCATCTCTGCATCTTGGGGTTCGACAACAACAAACTTTGACAAGTCTCCTTTTCAGGTGAGAGAGGACGCTAAAGGCAGTGCCTTTAAGGCACGCCCCCAATATTGTTGTCCGGGTGGAAATCGGGAGAAATTCGGGAGAAAAGTTGCCCCGGGAGATTTTCGGGCGGGGCACTGAAATTCGTGAGTCTCCCGGGAAAATCGGGAGGGTTGGCAAGTATGGTCTTAAGGACTCCTGTTTGTTGCCTGTTTTGGCCAGTTCCTTATCTGTGTTGATCGTCTGTTCTTGTTAGCCATTAGCTGTTTCCAGTTTTTTTGTTTGCTACCCGCTAGCTTCCACGCTAGGTCCCTTTTTGTTTTCTAGCTCCAGTGCTAGCTCCCTTAGTTTGTTATCCGCCCACGTGTGTGGTTTTTGTTTGTACCCTTTGTTTGTTCGAGTTCTAGTATTTTAAATTAAACCAGGTTTTTCCTACATTTGCCATCCAATGCCTGCGTCCATCTCTGCATCTTGGGGTTCGACAACAACAAACTTTGACAAGTCTCCTTTTCAGGTGAGAGAGGACGCTAAAGGCAGTGCCTTTAAGGCACGCCCCCAATATTGTTGTCCGGGTGGAAATCGGGAGAAATTCGTGAGAATAGTTGCCCCGGGAGATTTTCGGGAGGGGCACTGAAATTCGTGAGTCTCCCGGGATAATCGGGAGGGTTGGCAAGTATGGTCTTAAGGACTCCTGTTTGTTGCCTGTTTTGGCCAGTTCCTTATCCGTGTTGATCGTCTGTTCTTGTTAGCCATTAGCTGTTTCCAGTTTTTCTGTTTGCTACCCGCTAGCTTCCACGCTAGGTCGCTTTTTGGTTTCTAGCTCCAGTGCTAGCTCCTTTAGTTTGTTATCCGCCCACGTGCGTGCTTTTTGTTTGTACCCCTTTGTTTGTTCTAGTTCTAGTATTTTAAATTAAACCAGGTTTTTCCTACATTTCCTATCCAATGCCTGCCTCCATCTCTGCATCTTGGGGTTCGACAACAACAAACTTTGACAAGTCTCCTTTTCAGGTGAGAGAGGACGCTAAAGGCAGTGCCTTTAAGGCACGCCCCCAATATTGTTGTCAGGGTGGAAATCGGGAGAAATTCGGGAGAAAAGTTGCCCCGGGAGATTTTCGGGCGGGGCACTGAAATTCGTGAGTCTCCCGGGAAAATCGGGAGGGTTGGCAAGTATGGTCTTAAGGACTCCTGTTTGTTGCCTGTTTTGGCCAGTTCCTTATCTGTGTTGATCGTCTGTTCTTGTTAGCCATTAGCTGTTTCCAGTTTTTTTGTTTGCTACCCGCTAGCTTCCACGCTAGGTCCCTTTTTGTTTTCTAGCTCCAGTGCTAGCTCCCTTAGTTTGTTATCCGCCCACGTGTGTGGTTTTTGTTTGTACCCTTTGTTTGTTCGAGTTCTAGTATTTTAAATTAAACCAGGTTTTTCCTACATTTGCCATCCAATGCCTGCGTCCATCTCTGCATCTTGGGGTTCGACAACAACAAACTTTGACAAGTCTCCTTTTCAGGTGAGAGAGGACGCTAAAGGCAGTGCCTTTAAGGCACGCCCCCAATATTGTTGTCCGGGTGGAAATCGGGAGAAATTCGTGAGAATAGTTGCCCCGGGAGATTTTCGGGAGGGGCACTGAAATTCGTGAGTCTCCCGGGATAATCGGGAGGGTTGGCAAGTATGGTCTTAAGGACTCCTGTTTGTTGCCTGTTTTGGCCAGTTCCTTATCCGTGTTGATCGTCTGTTCTTGTTAGCCATTAGCTGTTTCCAGTTTTTCTGTTTGCTACCCGCTAGCTTCCACGCTAGGTCCCTTTTTGGTTTCTAGCTCCAGTGCTAGCTCCTTTAGTTTGTTATCCGCCCACGTGCGTGCTTTTTGTTTGTACCCCTTTGTTTGTTCTAGTTCTAGTATTTTAAATTAAACCAGGTTTTTCCTACATTTCCTATCCAATGCCTGCCTCCATCTCTGCATCTTGGGGTTCGACAACAACAAACTTTGACAAGTCTCCTTTTCAGGTGAGAGAGGACGCTAAAGGCAGTGCCTTTAAGGCACGCCCCCAATATTGTTGTCCGGGTGGAAATCGGGAGAAATTCGGGAGAAAAGTTGCCCCGGGAGATTTTCGGGCGGGGCACTGAAATTCGTGAGTCTCCCGGGAAAATCGGGAGGGTTGGCAAGTATGGTCTTAAGGACTCCTGTTTGTTGCCTGTTTTGGCCAGTTCCTTATCTGTGTTGATCGTCTGTTCTTGTTAGCCATTAGCTGTTTCCAGTTTTTTTGTTTGCTACCCGCTAGCTTCCACGCTAGGTCCCTTTTTGTTTTCTAGCTCCAGTGCTAGCTCCCTTAGTTTGTTATCCGCCCACGTGTGTGGTTTTTGTTTGTACCCTTTGTTTGTTCGAGTTCTAGTATTTTAAATTAAACCAGGTTTTTCCTACATTTGCCATCCAATGCCTGCGTCCATCTCTGCATCTTGGGGTTCGACAACAACAAACTTTGACAAGTCTCCTTTTCAGGTGAGAGAGGACGCTAAAGGCAGTGCCTTTAAGGCACGCCCCCAATATTGTTGTCCGGGTGGAAATCGGGAGAAATTCGTGAGAATAGTTGCCCCGGGAGATTTTCGGGAGGGGCACTGAAATTCGTGAGTCTCCCGGGATAATCGGGAGGGTTGGCAAGTATGGTCTTAAGGACTCCTGTTTGTTGCCTGTTTTGGCCAGTTCCTTATCCGTGTTGATCGTCTGTTCTTGTTAGCCATTAGCTGTTTCCAGTTTTTCTGTTTGCTACCCGCTAGCTTCCACGCTAGGTCCCTTTTTGGTTTCTAGCTCCAGTGCTAGCTCCTTTAGTTTGTTATCCGCCCACGTGCGTGCTTTTTGTTTGTACCCCTTTGTTTGTTCTAGTTCTAGTATTTTAAATTAAACCAGGTTTTTCCTACATTTCCTATCCAATGCCTGCCTCCATCTCTGCATCTTGGGGTTCGACAACAACAAACTTTGACAAGTCTCCTTTTCAGGTGAGAGAGGACGCTAAAGGCAGTGCCTTTAAGGCACGCCCCCAATATTGTTGTCCGGGTGGAAATCGGGAGAAATTCGGGAGAAAAGTTGCCCCGGGAGATTTTCGGGCGGGGCACTGAAATTCGTGAGTCTCCCGGGAAAATCGGGAGGGTTGGCAAGTATGGTCTTAAGGACTCCTGTTTGTTGCCTGTTTTGGCCAGTTCCTTATCTGTGTTGATCGTCTGTTCTTGTTAGCCATTAGCTGTTTCCAGTTTTTTTGTTTGCTACCCGCTAGCTTCCACGCTAGGTCCCTTTTTGTTTTCTAGCTCCAGTGCTAGCTCCCTTAGTTTGTTATCCGCCCACGTGTGTGGTTTTTGTTTGTACCCTTTGTTTGTTCGAGTTCTAGTATTTTAAATTAAACCAGGTTTTTCCTACATTTGCCATCCAATGCCTGCGTCCATCTCTGCATCTTGGGGTTCGACAACAACAAACTTTGACAAGTCTCCTTTTCAGGTGAGAGAGGACGCTAAAGGCAGTGCCTTTAAGGCACGCCCCCAATATTGTTGTCCGGGTGGAAATCGGGAGAAATTCGTGAGAATAGTTGCCCCGGGAGATTTTCGGGAGGGGCACTGAAATTCGTGAGTCTCCCGGGATAATCGGGAGGGTTGGCAAGTATGGTCTTAAGGACTCCTGTTTGTTGCCTGTTTTGGCCAGTTCCTTATCCGTGTTGATCGTCTGTTCTTGTTAGCCATTAGCTGTTTCCAGTTTTTCTGTTTGCTACCCGCTAGCTTCCACGCTAGGTCCCTTTTTGGTTTCTAGCTCCAGTGCTAGCTCCTTTAGTTTGTTATCCGCCCACGTGCGTGCTTTTTGTTTGTACCCCTTTGTTTGTTCTAGTTCTAGTATTTTAAATTAAACCAGGTTTTTCCTACATTTCCTATCCAATGCCTGCCTCCATCTCTGCATCTTGGGGTTCGACAACAACAAACTTTGACAAGTCTCCTTTTCAGGTGAGAGAGGACGCTAAAGGCAGTGCCTTTAAGGCACGCCCCCAATATTGTTGTCCGGGTGGAAATCGGGAGAAATTCGGGAGAAAAGTTGCCCCGGGAGATTTTCGGGCGGGGCACTGAAATTCGTGAGTCTCCCGGGAAAATCGGGAGGGTTGGCAAGTATGGTCTTAAGGACTCCTGTTTGTTGCCTGTTTTGGCCAGTTCCTTATCTGTGTTGATCGTCTGTTCTTGTTAGCCATTAGCTGTTTCCAGTTTTTTTGTTTGCTACCCGCTAGCTTCCACGCTAGGTCCCTTTTTGTTTTCTAGCTCCAGTGCTAGCTCCCTTAGTTTGTTATCCGCCCACGTGTGTGGTTTTTGTTTGTACCCTTTGTTTGTTCGAGTTCTAGTATTTTAAATTAAACCAGGTTTTTCCTACATTTGCCATCCAATGCCTGCGTCCATCTCTGCATCTTGGGGTTCGACAACAACAAACTTTGACAAGTCTCCTTTTCAGGTGAGAGAGGACGCTAAAGGCAGTGCCTTTAAGGCACGCCCCCAATATTGTTGTCCGGGTGGAAATCGGGAGAAATTCGTGAGAATAGTTGCCCCGGGAGATTTTCGGGAGGGGCACTGAAATTCGTGAGTCTCCCGGGATAATCGGGAGGGTTGGCAAGTATGGTCTTAAGGACTCCTGTTTGTTGCCTGTTTTGGCCAGTTCCTTATCCGTGTTGATCGTCTGTTCTTGTTAGCCATTAGCTGTTTCCAGTTTTTCTGTTTGCTACCCGCTAGCTTCCACGCTAGGTCCCTTTTTGGTTTCTAGCTCCAGTGCTAGCTCCTTTAGTTTGTTATCCGCCCACGTGCGTGCTTTTTGTTTGTACCCCTTTGTTTGTTCTAGTTCTAGTATTTTAAATTAAACCAGGTTTTTCCTACATTTCCTATCCAATGCCTGCCTCCATCTCTGCATCTTGGGGTTCGACAACAACAAACTTTGACAAGTCTCCTTTTCAGGTGAGAGAGGACGCTAAAGGCAGTGCCTTTAAGGCACGCCCCCAATATTGTTGTCCGGGTGGAAATCGGGAGAAATTCGGGAGAAAAGTTGCCCCGGGAGATTTTCGGGCGGGGCACTGAAATTCGTGAGTCTCCCGGGAAAATCGGGAGGGTTGGCAAGTATGGTCTTAAGGACTCCTGTTTGTTGCCTGTTTTGGCCAGTTCCTTATCTGTGTTGATCGTCTGTTCTTGTTAGCCATTAGCTGTTTCCAGTTTTTTTGTTTGCTACCCGCTAGCTTCCACGCTAGGTCCCTTTTTGTTTTCTAGCTCCAGTGCTAGCTCCCTTAGTTTGTTATCCGCCCACGTGTGTGGTTTTTGTTTGTACCCTTTGTTTGTTCGAGTTCTAGTATTTTAAATTAAACCAGGTTTTTCCTACATTTGCCATCCAATGCCTGCGTCCATCTCTGCATCTTGGGGTTCGACAACAACAAACTTTGACAAGTCTCCTTTTCAGGTGAGAGAGGACGCTAAAGGCAGTGCCTTTAAGGCACGCCCCCAATATTGTTGTCCGGGTGGAAATCGGGAGAAATTCGTGAGAATAGTTGCCCCGGGAGATTTTCGGGAGGGGCACTGAAATTCGTGAGTCTCCCGGGATAATCGGGAGGGTTGGCAAGTATGGTCTTAAGGACTCCTGTTTGTTGCCTGTTTTGGCCAGTTCCTTATCCGTGTTGATCGTCTGTTCTTGTTAGCCATTAGCTGTTTCCAGTTTTTCTGTTTGCTACCCGCTAGCTTCCACGCTAGGTCCCTTTTTGGTTTCTAGCTCCAGTGCTAGCTCCTTTAGTTTGTTATCCGCCCACGTGCGTGCTTTTTGTTTGTACCCCTTTGTTTGTTCTAGTTCTAGTATTTTAAATTAAACCAGGTTTTTCCTACATTTCCTATCCAATGCCTGCCTCCATCTCTGCATCTTGGGGTTCGACAACAACAAACTTTGACAAGTCTCCTTTTCAGGTGAGAGAGGACGCTAAAGGCAGTGCCTTTAAGGCACGCCCCCAATATTGTTGTCCGGGTGGAAATCGGGAGAAATTCGGGAGAAAAGTTGCCCCGGGAGATTTTCGGGCGGGGCACTGAAATTCGTGAGTCTCCCGGGAAAATCGGGAGGGTTGGCAAGTATGGTCTTAAGGACTCCTGTTTGTTGCCTGTTTTGGCCAGTTCCTTATCTGTGTTGATCGTCTGTTCTTGTTAGCCATTAGCTGTTTCCAGTTTTTTTGTTTGCTACCCGCTAGCTTCCACGCTAGGTCCCTTTTTGTTTTCTAGCTCCAGTGCTAGCTCCCTTAGTTTGTTATCCGCCCACGTGTGTGGTTTTTGTTTGTACCCTTTGTTTGTTCGAGTTCTAGTATTTTAAATTAAACCAGGTTTTTCCTACATTTGCCATCCAATGCCTGCGTCCATCTCTGCATCTTGGGGTTCGACAACAACAAACTTTGACAAGTCTCCTTTTCAGGTGAGAGAGGACGCTAAAGGCAGTGCCTTTAAGGCACGCCCCCAATATTGTTGTCCGGGTGGAAATCGGGAGAAATTCGTGAGAATAGTTGCCCCGGGAGATTTTCGGGAGGGGCACTGAAATTCGTGAGTCTCCCGGGAAAATCGGGAGGGTTGGCAAGTATGGTCTTAAGGACTCCTGTTTGTTGCCTGTTTTGGCCAGTTCCTTATCTGTGTTGATCGTCTGTTCTTGTTAGCCATTAGCTGTTTCCAGTTTTTCTGTTTGCTACCCGCTAGCTTCCACGCTAGGTCCCTTTTTGTTTTCTAGCTTCAGTCTTAGCTCCTTTAGTTTGTTATCCGCCCACGTGCGTCCTTTTCGTTTGTACCCTTTGTTTGTTCTAGTTCTAGTATTTTAAATTAAACCATGTTTTCCTATCCAATGCCTGCGTCCAGCTCTGCATCTTGGGGTTCGACAACAACAAACTTTGACAAGTCTCCTTTTCAGGTGAGAGAGGACGCTCAAGGCAGTGCCTTTAAGGCACGCCCCCAATATTGTTGTCCGGGTGGAAATCGGGAGAAATTCGGGAGAATGGTTGCCCCGGGAGATTTTCGGGAGGGGCACTGAAATTCGTGAGTCTCCCGGGAAAATCGGGAGGGTTGGCAAGTATGGTCTTAAGGACTCCTGTTTGTTGCCTGTTTTGGCCAGTTCCTTATCTGTGTTGATCGTCTGTTCTTGTTAGCCATTAGCTGTTTCCAGTTTTTCTGTTTGCTACCCGCTAGCTTCCACGCTAGGTCCCTTTTTGTTTTCTAGCTTCAGTCTTAGCTCCCTTAGTTTGTTATCCGCCCACGTGCGTGCTTTTTGTTTGTACCCTGTGTTTGTTCTAGTTCTAGTATTTTAAATTAAACCATTTTTTCCTATCCAATGCCTGCGTCCAGCTCTGCATCTTGGGGTTCGACAACAACAAACTTTGACAAGTCTCCTTTTCAGGTGAGAGAGGACGCTAAAGGCAGTGCCTTTAAGGCACGCCCCCAATATTGTTGTCCGGGTGGAAATCGGGAGAAATTCGGGAGATTGGTTGCCCCGGGAGATTTTCGAGAGGGGCACTGAAATTCGGGAGTCTCCCGGGAAAATCGGGAGGGTTGGCAAGTACGGTCTTAAGGAGTCCTGTTTGTTGCCTGTTTTGGCCAGTTCCTTATCCGTGTTGATCGTCTGTTCTTGTTAGCCATTAGCTGTTTCCAGTTTTTCTGTTTGCTACCCGCTAGCTTCCACGCTAGGTCCCTTTTTGTATTCTAGCTCCAGTCTTAGCTCCCTTAGTTTGTTATCCGCCCACGTGCGTCCTTTTCGTTTGTGCCCTTTGTTTGTTCTAGTTCTAGTATTTTAAATTAAACCAGGTTTTTCCTACATTTCCTATCAAATGCCTGCCTCCATCTCTGCATCTTGGGGTTCGACAACAACAAACTTTGACAAGTCTCCTTTTCAGGTGAGAGAGGACGCTAAAGGCAGTGCCTTTAAGGCACGCCCCCAATATTGTTGTCCGGGTGGAAATCGGGAGAAATTCGAGAGGGGCACTGAAATTCGGGAGTCTCCCGGGAAAATCGGGAGGGTTGGCAAGTATGGTCTTAAGGACTCCTGTTTTTTTGGCTGTTTTGGCCAGTTCCTTATCTGTATTGAAGAAGCAGCTGCGCTCCTTTTTGAGAGAGAGAGGGGCTTCTTTTCGCTCTCCATAAACAGACTTTCTTTGTTTGGATTCAGACCTCGCCTGCTGATGCTACAGTTGCGTTTGTTAGGGCTCCCTTTTATTGCTTTCATAAAACCTAATAGTGTTTTCATCTGATATCTGATATCAGATATCTGATACGGCTCAGCGTCTGGTGGCCAAAGTCATATGCGCTTATCTCATTTTCATACATCACTCAAGTCCTGTCAACAGAGAGCTGTGGAAAAAGTAAATACAAAAAAAAAATGGTCTCGCTTTTGATGAAAGGAAGGAAGATAGCAGCTTGTTCGGCATGCAGGCGAGTGTCATTAATGCGGCAGTAATGTCTGTGAGGGCTCTGATCAGCGACGTGGGCGTCCCGACACGTGCTGGTCGTGCCGACACTCCCGGGCCCCGCATTACTCTGCAAATGTAACGTGTGTGTGTGTGTGTGTGTGTGTGTGTGTGTGTGTGTGTGTGTGTGTGTGTGTGTGCACTCATGCGCGTCACCACCACGTCCTCAGAACTCTTTCACAGCCTGTCAGGTTCAAACACCGATGACATCTATTAAACAGACAAGAAGCAAGGAATCATGCAGAGACAGAGTGCAATTTAGCTCATGAGGAGAACGCATGGCGCTGCACACTTAGTCACAGTCTCGCCCTACGCTCTAAGGTACAGCTCCCGCGTCCCTCTATGTATTCAGGAGTTCCCCAGTCAACGTCACCGAGGCCGCCTTTAAAAGGATTGGTCACTTATATCATGCAAAGCAGGTCCAGTACGCACAATATGTGACGGAATGTGCCGGGGACCTGATTTCGCCTTGTTTCTGCTTCGTTTGCGTGCTGTCGTCTTATCTTTGTTGAGGTCCTTGAAGTCCTTGGCTTCGTACAAGAAGTTTTGTCCTTGCACAGATAGAAAAAGCACAGCTTGAGCACAATAGCTAATAACTTTAGTAACGGACTTTAAGCATACTAAAGTTGTGTGATTACTTATATGTAATTATTCTAACACAGCCGTGGGAAGTTAACACGGCAAATCCTCAAATGCCGCTGCCGTTCTTCTGCTGCCACCTTTTTGGTTTGTGCCGTGACGGTTTTTAACTTATTCTGAAATTCATTTCCTGACCCCCCCCCCCCCCCCACACACACACTCCCCACCAACTGTGTCCCAAACGTTTATTGTCCAACTATTATAATTTTTATAATTTGTGTCTTGTGCAGCCCTTTGAGATACCTGCTATATAAATCAACTTTGATTGATGAGTTATGTTATAAGGCAGGTTGTGAATAATTACTCAATAATAACATAAAAACAAGGATGGAAAAAAATTGACATAAAATAAAAGTTCAATAAACCAATTAGGTTTTTTTTGTTAGTTTTTTTGGGAGGTGGTTAAGAATAAATTTCAAATAAACAATGATTTTACTTGTTTTGCTTTTCGATTTAATTTGTTTGGTTTCAAAATAAAATTCAAATAAACTAGTGTTTATTTTTCAAATTGTACTTTTTTTGTGTTTAAGGATAAAATTCAGATGAACATTTTTAGTTGTTTGGCTTTTTTGATTTGCTTTAGGTTTTGTTTCAAAATAAAATTCCAATAAATCAATTATTTTTCCTTTATTTAATTGTTTGTGTTGAAGAATACAATTCATACCAACAATTGTTTTAGTTGTTTTTCTTTTTGATTTGATTAATTGTTTATGTTTAAAAATTAAATTCATACAAACAAATATTTGAGTTGTTTTGCTTTTCAATTAATTTATTTTTTTCTGTCCAAAGAAAATTTAAATATTCCCTTGTTTTTTCCCCCCCAAAATTAAATTTTTGTGTGTTTAAGAATAGCAGTTGAATAAACAAATATTTGAATAATTTTCCTTTATAATAATTGAAATTATTTTTTGTTTTAAAATAAAAACAAAACAAAAAAATGTATATATATATATATATATATATATATATATATATATATATATATATATATATATATCCATCCATCCATTTACTACCACTTATTCCCTGGTGCCTATCTCAGCTACAATCGGGCGGAAGGCGGTGTAGACCCTGGACAATTCGCCACCTCATCGTATATATATATATATATATATATATATACTTTATTTTTAGAAGCATTTAAGTCTCATCTTAAAACTCATCTGTATACTCTAGCCTTTAAATAGACCTCCTTTTTAGACCAGTTGATCTGCCGCTTCTTTTCTTTCTCCTATGTCCCCCCCTCCCTTGTGGAGGGGGTCCGGTCCGATGACCATGGATGAAGTACTGGCTGTCCAGAGTCGAGACCCAGGATGGACCGCTCGTCGGGACCCAGGATGGACCGCTCGCCTGTATCGGTTGGGGACATCTCTACGCTGCTGATCCGCTCGAGATGGTTTCCTGTGGACGGGACTCTCGCTGCTGTCTTGGAGCCACTGTGGATTGAACTTTCGCAGTATCATGTTGGACCCGCTCGACATCCATTGCTTTCGGTCCCCTAGAGGGGGGGGGTTGCCCACATCTGAGGTCCTCTCCAAGGTTTCTCATAGTCAGCATTGTCGCTGGCGTCCCACTGAATGTGAATTCTCCCTGCCCACTGGGTGTGAGTTTTCCTTGCCCTTTTGTGGGTTCTTCCGAGGATGTTGTAGTCGTAATGATTTGTGCAGTCCTTTGAGACATTTGTGATTTGGGGCTATATAAATAAACATTGATTGATGATTGATATATATATATATATACACACACACATATATATATATATATATATACCCCAAAACATTAGGGTAGGATTGAAACAAATAATAATATATATAAATACATATAAAATAATCCCCACTTATAAAAGTAAAATTCAATGACTAAAATATACACTGGCCGGGAACACTATAATGACAAACTTTTTATTTTATTTTTAATTTTTTGATTTTGTCCTGTCCAGCCACTCAGGCTAATCCTCTTGTTAATATGCTGTGCCTTATTTTGAGTTTGTTGCCTTATTTTTAATGATTTAGTTGTTGTCAAAGGTATTCATTTTTCTTACCATAATTTCAGATATTTAACCTCAGTTATTTCAGAGTACGGGGGTGATCCCAAACAGTCCAGATTTTGCACAGTCCAAAACACTTTCCAACCCCACCAAAATGCAGTTTTTTCGATGAAGTAATGCGACGGCGAAACGTTCTTCCAATATTTGCTTGCGCTACAGTTTTTGATAAGTCGGAGAAAAATGTATTTTCTAAGGAAAGAAGACATTTGTTCCAGCAGTTCTAAATGCACCAAGTCCGCCGGTTCACCCTGAAGACAAAACCAAATGAACAGATTCAGTTTTAATACCCACGTCTTTTTCTTTTGCTGAAATAAATACTTTTAATCCAATCGCAGGCAAATGTTAATTGTTGTTGGTCTGTCCAAACAGCGCCGGGTCTAATTGCGGCGAGCAGACAGTTTACGAGAGCGACCGTTCTGCTGAGAGGAGGCTAAACAATGGATGCAAATGTTGTTTGTATCGACCGGCCGGCGTCTCTGGCCACCCTCCATGGGGGCCCCGGCTTGCTTACCTCTCCCGTCCGCCGGTCTGATCAGTCATTAGATTTAGTGGCCTTATTAGCCCGTGCGGGAGAAGATGCAGCATGGCTGTAAATATCTGGCTGCTCCTCAGCAGACATGTGCTGCTTCATAAGTTGTCTGGAGGAGTGTCAAACAAGGCCATTAACTTTTGGCCCGCAGTTACGCCCGCACAGACAAAACATTGGGAAGGGAATTTATTACAGCGGGACGAGCACATTGCTGACAAAAAAGGACAAAACAGAACGTTGGAGTTTAAGGCAGTAAGTGTTTTTTGCTGAATCCACCGCGTTAACAGCAGACCTGGACCGAGATTTTGATCTCCTGAGGAAGTGGACAGTGGATTCATGCTAATACAATACCCCAACTTTTGAATATTTTGAGATACAAGCTGTGTCTTTCTGCTTTTTGTTTGCTTGAAGTTACACGCTTGACCTGTAAAGTTTGGGCTCTGAACAGGCAGTGTCTTCTTGTCTCGTCTTGGGACGGCATTCACCCTGGGCGGGTTCTGGCCTTGAAACAATCGCAAACCTTGGCGGCCCACACACGACGGTTCTTTGTGAGGTCGTAGGAGATGGCAAACCAATCTCGGTTCCACCGACGCAGGCCGACCACCTGCGGACCCAAAAGAACAAAGATATCGTCCCTGATAGTCATTGCCCGGGTCTTCAACTGTCTAACGGGCTTGCGCCAGTGGGGTTTGGAGGAAGACATCGTGAACAATCTCACCCACCGGTCGTCGAACCGCATGGTCAAACCATCTTAATCGCCGATACAACAACAGAGAAGGAAGGGGCCGTAGATTCAGGCGCCAACAGAGACAGGTGGTAGGTACATGATCAATGCGTGGGCACAGAAGAATGTGGCAGAGGCCGTCATTGTCGAAGAACTCCAGCCTTCATTGATCACAGAGCAGACAAAACCTTGAGAAGGGAGTTTATTAGATTAGATTTAGATTTAAGTTTATTGGTTCCTGTGGGGAAATTCATTTTCACTGACCGAACATTCAAACAATAAACATTACGCATCACGGACAAAAATAGCAGGGCGAACACATTGCTGACAAAGAAGGACAAAACAGAACGTTGGAGTTTAAGGCAGTAAGTGTTTTTTGCTGAATCCACCGCATTAACAGGAGACCTGGACCGAGATTTTGATCTCCCGAAGATGAGGACAGTGGATTCATGCTAATACAATACCCCAACTTTTGAATATTTTGAGATACAAGCTGTGTCTTTCTGCTTTTTGTTTGCTTGAAGTTACACGCATGACCTGTAAAGTTTGGGCTCTGAACAGGCAGTGTCTTCTTGTCTCGTCTTGGAAAGGCATTTACCCTGGGCGGGTTCTGGCCTTGAAACAATCGCAAACCTTGGCGGCCAACACACGACGGTTCTTTGTGAGGTCGTAGGAGATGGCAAACCAATCTCGGTTCCACCGACGCAGGCCGACCACCTGCGGTCCCAAAAGAACAAAGATATCGTCCCTGATAGTCATTGCCCGGGTCTTCAACTGTCTTAACGGGCTTGCGCCAGTGGGGTTTGGAGGAAGACATCGTGAACAATCTCACCCTCCGGTCGTCGAACCGCATGGTCAAACCATCTTAATCGCCGTTGCAACAACAGAGAAGGAAGGGGCCGTAGATTCAGGCGTCAACAGAGACAGGCGGTAGGTACATGATCAGTGCGTGGCAAAGAAGAATGTGGCGGAAGCCGTCATTGTCGAAGACGTCCAGCCTTCATTGATCACAGAGCAGACAAAACATTGAGAAGGGAGTTTATTATATTAGATTTAGATTTAGATTTATTGGTCCCTGTGGGGAAGTTCATTTTCACTGACCGTACATTCAAACAATAAACATTACACATCACGGACAAAAATATTAGGGCGAACACATTGCTGACAAAAAAGGACAAAACAGAACGTTGGAGTTTAAGGGAGTAAGAGTTTTTTGCTGAATCCACCGCGTTAACAGCAAACCTGGACCGAGATTTTGATCTCCTGAGGAAGAGGACAGTGGATCCATGCTAATACAATACCCCAACTTTTGAATATTTTGAGATACAAGCTGTGTCTCTCTGCTTTTTGTTTGCTTTAAGTTACACGCATGACCTGTAAAGTTTGGGCTCTGAACAGGCAGTGTCTTCTTGTCTCGTCTTGGGACAGCATTTACCCTGGGCGGGTTCTGGCCTTGAAACCATCGCAAACCTTGGCGGCCCACACACGACGGTTCTTTGTGAGGTCGTAGGAGATGGCAAACCAATCTCTGTTCCACCGACGCAGGCCGACCACCTGCGGACCCAAGAGTTCGGAGAGGTCGTCCTTGATCGTCATTGCCCGGGTCTTCAACTGTCTTAACGGGCTTGCGCCAGTGGGGGTGGGAGGAAGACATCGTGAACCATCTCACCCTCCGGTCGTAGAACCGCATGGTCAAACCATCTTAATCGCCGTTGCAACAACAGAGAAGGAAGGGGCCGTAGATTCAGGCGTCAACGTAGACAGGCGGTAGGTACATGATCAATGCGTGGGCACAGAAGAATGTGGCGGAAGCCGTCATTGTCGAAGAACTCCAGCCTTTATTGATCACAGAGCAGACAAAACCTTGAGAAGGGAGTTTATTGGATTAGATTTAGATTTAAGTTTATTGGTCCCTGTGGGGAAATTCATTTTCACTGACCGAACATTCAAACAATAAACATTACGCATCACGGACAAAAATAGCAGGACGAACACATTGCTGACAAAAAAGGACAAAACAGAACGTTGGAGTTTAAGGCAGTAAGTGTTTTTTGCTGAATCCACTGCATTAACAGCAGACCTGGACCGAGATTTTGATCTCCTGAGGAAGAGGACAGTGGATCCATGCTAATACAATACCCCAACTTTTGAATATTTTGAGATACAAGCTGTGTCTCTCTGCTTTTTGTTTGCTTTAAGTTACACGCATGACCTGTAAAGTTTGGGCTCTGAACAGGCAGTGTCTTCTTGTCTCGTCTTGGGACGGCATTTACCCTGGGCGGGTTCTGGCCTTGAAACCATCGCAAACCTTGGCGGCCCACACACGACGGTTCTTTGTGAGGTCGTAGGAGATGGCAAACCAATCTCTGTTCCACCGACGCAGGCCGACCACCTGCGGACCCAAGAGTTCGGAGAGGTCGTCCTTGATCGTCATTGCCCGGGTCTTCAACTGTCTTAACGGGCTTGCGCCAGTGGGGGTGGGAGGAAGACATCGTGAACAATCTCACCCTCCGGTCGTAGAACCGCATGGTCAAACCATCTTAATCGCCGTTGCAACAACAGAGAAGGAAGGGGCCGTAGATTCAGGCGCCAACGTAGACAGGCGGTAGGTACATGATCAATGCGTGGGCACAGAAGAATGTGGCGGAAGCCGTCATTGTCGAAGAACTCCAGCCTTTATTGATCACAGAGCAGACAAAACCTTGAGAAGGGAGTTTATTAGATTAGATTTAGATTTAAGTTTATTGGTCCCTGTGGGGAAATTCATTTTCACTGACCGAACATTCAAACAATAAACATTACGCATCACGGACAAAAATAGCAGGGCGAACACATTGCTGACAAAAAAGGACAAAACCGAACGTTGGAGTTTAAGGCAGTAAGTGTTTTTGCTGAATCCACCGCATTAACAGCAGACCTTGACCAAGATTTTGATCTCCTGAGGAAGAGGACAGTGGATCCATGCTAATACAATACCCCAACTTATGGATATTTTGAGATACAAGCTGTGTCTCTCTGCTTTTTGTTTGCTTTAAGTTACACGCATGACCTGTAAAGTTTGGGCTCTGAACAGGCAGTCTCTTATTGTCTCGTCTTGGGACGGCATTTACCCTGGGCGGGTTGAGCCGGCTTCCTTTCTGGCCCTGAAACCATGGCGAACCATGGCGGTCCACACACGACGGTTCTTTGTGAGGTCGTAGGAGATGGCAAACCAATCTCGGTTCCACCGACGCAGGCCGACCACCTGCGGACCTAAGAGGTCGGAGAGGTCGTCCCTGATCGTCATTGCCCGGGTCTTCAACTGTCTTAACGGGCTTGCGCCAGTGGGGGTGGGAGGAAGACATCGTGAACAACCTCACCCTCCGGTTGTCGAACCGCATGGTCAAACCATCTTAATCGCCGTTGCAACAACAGAGAAGGAAGGGGCCGTAGATTCAGGCGTCAACAGAGACAGGCGGTAGGTACATGATCAATGCGTCGGCACAGAAGAATGTGGCAGAGGCCGTCATTGTCGAAGACGTCCAGCCTTCATTGATCATAGAGCAGACAAAACCTTGAGAAGGGAGTTTATTAGATTAGATTTAGATTTAAGTTTATTGGTCCCTGTGGGGAAATTCATTTTCACTGACCGAACATTCAAACAATAAACATTACGCATCACGGACAAAAATAGCAGGGCGAACACATTGCTGACAAAAAAGGACAAAACCGAACGTTGGAGTTTAAGGCAGTAAGTGTTTTTGCTGAATCCACCGCATTAACAGGAGACCTTGACCGAGATTTTTATCTCCCGAAGATGAGGACAGTGGATCCATGCTAATACAATACCCCAACTTGTGAATATTTTGAGATACAAGCTGTGTCGCTCTGCTTTTTGTTTGCTTGAAGTTACACGCATGACCTGTAAAGTTTGGGCTCTGAACAGGCAGTCTCTTCTTGTCTCGTCTTGGGACGGCATTCACCCTGGGCGGGTTGAGCCGGCTTCCTTTCTGGCCTTGAAACCATCGCAAACCTTGGCGGCCCACACACGACGGTTCTTTGTGAGGTCGTAGAAGATGGCAAACCAATCTCTGTTCCACCGACACAGGCCGACCATCTGCGGACCCAAAAGAACAAAGATATCGTCCCTGATCGTCAATGCCCGGGTCTTCAACTGTCTAACGGGCTTGCGCCAGTGGGGGTGGGAGGAAGACATCGTGAACAACCTCACCCTCCGGTCGTCGAACCGCATGGTCAAACCATCTTAATCGCCGTTGCAACAACAGAGAAGGAAGGGGCCGTAGATTCAGGCGCCAACAGAGACAGGCGGTAGGTACATGATCAATGCGTCGGCACAGAAGAATGTGGCAGAGGCCGTCATTGTCGAAGACGTCCAGGCTTTATTGATCATAGAGCAGACAAAACATTGAGAAGGGAGTTTATTAGATTAGATTTAGATTTAGATTTATTGGTCCCTGTGGGGAAGTTCATTTTTACTGACCGTACATTCAAACAATAAACATTACACATCACGGACAAAAATAGCAGGGCGAACACATTGCTGACAAAAAAGGACAAAACCGAACGTTGGAGTTTAAGGCAGTAAGTGTTTTTGCTGAATCCACCGCATTAACAGCAGACCTTGACCAAGATTTTGATCTCCTGAAGATGAGGACAGTGGATCCATGCTAATACAATACCCCAACTTCTGGATATTTTGAGATACAAGCTGTGTCTCTCTGCTTTTTGTTTGCTTGAAGTTACACGCATGACCTGTAAAGTTTGGGCTCTGAACAGGCAGTGTCTTCTTGTCTCGTCTTGGGAAGGCATTTACCCTGGGCGGGTTCTGGCCTTGAAACAATCGCAAACCTTGGCGGCCCACACACGACGGTTCTTTGTGAGGTCGTAGGAGATGGCAAACCAATCTCGGTTCCACCGACGCAGGCCGACCACCTGCGGACCCAAAAGAACAAAGATATCGTCCCTGATCGTCATTGCCCGGGTCTTCAACTGTCTAACGAGCTTGCGCCAGTGGGGGTGGGAGGGAGACATCGTGAACAATCTCACCCTCCGGTCGCCGAACCGCATGGTCAAACCATCTTAATCGCCGTTGCAACAACAGAGAAGGAAGGGGCCGTAGATTCAGGCGCCAACAGAGACAGGCGGTAGGTACATGATCAATGCGTGGCACAGAAGAATGTGGCGGAAGCCGTCATTGTCGAAGACGTCCAGCCTTTATTGATCACAGAGCAGACAAAACATTGAGAAAGGAGTTTATTAGATTAGATTTAGATTTAGATTTATTGGTCCCTGTGTGGAAATTCATTTTCACTGACCGAACATTCAAACAATAAACATTACGCATCACGGACAAAAATAGCAGGACGAACACATTGCTGACAAAAAAGGACAAAAGAGAACGTTGGAGTTTAAGGCAGTAAGTGTTTTTTGCTGAATCCACTGCATTAACAGGAGACCTTGACCGAGATTTTGATCTCCCGAAGATGAGGACAGTGGATCCATGCTAATACAATACCCCAACTTGTGAATATTTTGAGATACAAGCTGTGTCTCTCTGCTTTTTGTTTGCTTGAAGTTACACGCATGACCTGTAAAGTTTGGGCTCTGAACAGGCAGTGTCTTCTTGTCTCGTCTTGGGACGGCATTCACCCAGGGCGGGTTGAGCCGGCTTCCTTTCCGGCCTTGAAACCATCGCAAACCTTGGCGGCCCACACACGACGGTTCTTTGTGAGGTCGGAGGAGATGGCAAACCAATTTCGGTTCCACCGACGCAGGCCGACCACCTGCGGACCTAAAAGAACAAAGAGGTCGTCCCTGATCGTCATTGCCCGGGTCTTCAACTGTCTTAACGAGCTTGCGCCAGTGGGGGTGGGAGGAAGACATCGTGAACAACCTCACCCTCCGGTCGTCGAACCGCATGGTCAAACCATCTTAATCGCCGTTGCAACAACAGAGAAGGAAGGGGCCGTAGATTCAGGCGTCAACGTAGACAGGCGGTAGGTACATGATCAATGCGTCGGCACAGAAGAATGTGGCGGAAGCCGTCATTGTCGAAGACGTCCAGCCTTCATTGATCACAGAGCAGACAAAACCTTGAAAAGGGAGTTTATTAGATTAGATTTAGATTTAAGTTTATTGGTCGCTGTGGGGAAATTCATTTTCACTGACCGAACATTCAAACAATCAATATTACGCATCACGGACAAAAATAGCAGGACGAACACATTGCTGACAAAAAAGGACAAAAGAGAACGTTGGAGTTTAAGGCAGTAAGTGTTTTTTGCTGAATCCACCGCATTAACAGCAGACCTGGACCGAGATTTTGATCTCCTGAGGAAGAGGACAGTGGATCCATGCTAATACAATACCCCAACTTGTGAATATTTTGAGATACAAGCTGTGTCTCTCTGTTTTTTGTTTGCTTTAAGTTACACGCATGACCTGTAAAGTTTGGGCTCTGAACAGGCAGTGTCTTCTTGTCTCGTCTTGGGACAGCATTTACCCTGGGCGCGTTCTGGCCTTGAAACCATCGCAAACCTTGGCGGCCCACACACGACGGTTCTTTGTGAGGTCGTAGGAGATGGCAAACCAATCTCTGTTCCACCGACGCAGGCCGACCACCTGCGGACCCAAGAGTTCGGAGAGGTCGTCCTTGATCGTCATTGCCCGGGTCTTCAACTGTCTTAACGGGCTTGCGCCAGTGGGGGTGGGAGGAAGACATCGTGAACCATCTCACCCTCCGGTCGTAGAACCGCATGGTCAAACCATCTTAATCGCCGTTGCAACAACAGAGAAGGAAGGGGCCGTAGATTCAGGCGTCAACGTAGACAGGCGGTAGGTACATGATCAATGCGTGGGCACAGAAGAATGTGGCGGAAGCCGTCATTGTCGAAGAACTCCAGCCTTTATTGATCACAGAGCAGACAAAACCTTGAGAAGGGAGTTTATTAGATTAGATTTAGATTTAAGTTTATTGGTCCCTGTGTGGAAATTCATTTTCACTGACCGAACATTCAAACAATAAACATTACGCATCACGGACAAAAATAGCAGGGCGAACACATTGCTGACAAAGAAGGACAAAACAGAACGTTGGAGTTTAAGGCAGTAAGTGTTTTTTGCTGAATCCACCGCATTAACAGGAGACCTTGACCGAGATTTTGATCTCCCGAAGATGAGGACAGTGGATCCATGCTAATACAATACCCCAACTTGTGAATATTTTGAGATACGAGCTGTGTCTCTCTGCTTTTTTTTTTGCTTTAAGTTACACGCATGACCTGTAAAGTTTGGGCTCTGAACAGGCAGTGTCTTCTTGTCTCGTCTTGGGACGGCATTCATTCTGGGCGGGTTGAGCCGGCTTCCTTTCCGGCCCTGACAACATCGCGAACCATAGCGGTCCACACACGACGGTTCTTTGTGAGGTCGTAGGAGATGGCAAACCAATCTCGGTTCCACCGACGCAGGCCGACCACCTGCGGACCCAAAATAACAAAGATATCGTCCCTGATCGTCATTGCCCGGGTCTTCCACTGTCTAACGGGCTTGCCCCTTCGGGGGTGGGAGGAAGACATCGTGAACAACCTCACCCTCCGGTTGTCGAACCGCATGGTCAAACCATCTTAATCGCCGTTGCAACAACAGAGAAGGAAGGGGCCGTAGATTCAGGCGTCAACAGAGACAGGCGGTAGGTACATGATCAATGCGTCGGCACAGAAGAATGTGGCGGAAGCCGTCATTGTCGAAGACTTCCAGCCTTCATTGATCACAGAGCAGACAAAACATTGAGAAGGGAGTTTATTAGATTAGATTTAGATTTAGATTTATTGGTCCCTGTGGGGAAGTTCATTTTCACTGACCGTACATTCAAACAATAAACATTACACATCACGGACAAAAATATTAGGGCGAACACATTGCTGACAAAAAAGGACAAAACAGAACGTTGGAGTTTAAGGGAGTAAGAGTTTTTTGCTGAATCCACCGCATTAACAGGAGACCTTGACCAAGATTTTGATCTCCTGAAGATGAGGACAGTGGATCCACGCTAATACAATACCCCAACTTATGGATATTTTGAGATACAAGCTGTGTCTCTCTGCTTTTTGTTTGCTTTAAGTTACACGCATGACCTGTAAAGTTTGGGCTCTGAACAGGCAGTCTCTTCTTGTCTCGTCTTGGGACGGCATTTACCCTGGGCGGGTTGAGCCGGCTTCCTTTCTGGCCCTGAAACCATGGCGAACCATGGCGGTCCACACACGACGGTTCTTTGTGAGGTCCTAGGAGATTGCCAACCAATCTCGGTTCCACCGACGCAGACCGACCACCTGCGGACCCAAGAAGTCGGAGAGGTCGTCCCTGATCGTCATTGCCCGGGTCTTCAACTGTCTTAACGGGCTTGCGCCAGTGGGGGTGGGAGGAAGACATCGTGAACAATCTTACCCTCCGGTCGTCGAACCGCATGGTCAAACCATCGTAATTGCCGTTGCAACAACAGAGAAGGAAGAGGCCATAGATTCAGGCGTCAACACACGACGGTACTTTGTGAGGTCCTAGGACAGGGGTGTCAAACTCATACAGAGTGGGCCAAAATTTTAAAGGGAACAAAGTCGCGGGCCAAGGTTGAACAAATGAACCTATTAATAGGGACCCAAACAAGTTTTGCATTGAATATTGAACAAGCAAGGCTTATATAACTTTAAAGTAACATGCAAAATCAAGTTTCCAATAATAATAATAAGAAAATATCAATGGCATATCAAATAAAATTGAAATAAAAATTCAATGCCTCTTTTGTATTTGCAGCCATCTGAGGTAATTATCTAAACTTTTTCAACAAGCTAATAATACATTTGAAAATAAAATAATAAGGAATGAATCAAACATTCAAGCCTTGAAGCGGCAAGAGAAAGTGCATGGGGGGTTGAGGTGGGCGTGGTTGGAGATGGGGGGGGGGGGTGTATATTGTTGCGTCCCGGAAGAGTTAGTGCTGCAAGGGTTTATGGTTATTTCTTCTGTTGTGTTTATCTTGTGTTTCGGATGTTCTCCTGAAATGTGTTTGTCATTCTTGTTTGGTGTGGGTTCACAGTGTGGTGCATATTTGTAACAGTGTTAAAGTTGTTTATACGGCCAACCTCGGCTGTTGACCAAGTATGCCTTGCATTTTCTTGTGTCTGTGTGTAAAAACCGCATATATTATGTGACTGGGCCGGCACGCTGTTTGCATGGAGGAAAAGCGGACGTGGACTACAGGTTGTGGAGGACGCTAAAGGCAGTGCCTTTTGAGGCCCGCCCCCAATATTGTTGCCCGGGTGGAAATCGGGAGAAATCGGGGAAAATGGATGGCTCGGGAGATTTTCAGGAGGGGCACTGAACTTCTGGAGTCTCCCGGGAAAAAGGGGAGGGTTGGCAAGTATGAGAATTTGCGGTGTTACAGCGGGGGGGGGGGGGGTGTATAATACCGGCGGGCCAGCTCGAATGTTAAATTGATATTGGCTCAAGGGCCAAATGAAATTACACAGCGGGCCTAATTTGGCCCCATGTCCTAGGAGATGGCCAACCAAGAGTTCGGAGAGGTCATCCTTGATCGTCATTGCCCGGGTCTTCAACTGTCTAACGGGCTTGGGCCAGTGGGGGTGGGAGGAAGACATCGTGGAGTTCTTATTGTTCTCGGTCCTCGCTTGGTAAGAAATGTGAGACTAAAACAAGATTTAGCTGGACGGCAATTATCATTATCAGCTCATTTGTAAATGTTGCAATAAACATTTTACTATCAAAAACAATGACTATTTATTAACAGACACAAAAGTACCGAAACCTGGTACTGTTGAGTACCGACGTCGATTCCCAGCTACTGTATCGGTTCCAATGTGATCGATCCCCATCCCCAGTACTGACTCAGTGTAAAGTCCTTTGAAGTTATTTGTTGTAGTCTGTCAGTCCCTATTTCACTTTGGACCCATGATTCAGTTCTTGCCCGGAATTAAAACCTTAGCAGAGATCCTGACTTAAGTCCGGCATGTGGTTGAACAGGTCCCGTTTGCAGACCACATGACGGATGGCTTTACCAAAAGTGGCAATTCATCCTCGGGACTGAATTAGGATGAGGATTGGGGTCAAAGGACAACCGGGATGGGTTGCTGGTTCTTCCCAGCCTATCGATGGCGGTAATGAAGATGAAAGTCCAGTTGGATTACCTTTCCACGCTGCCACTACTTCCCATCAGTCACAGCCGCCAAGTGCTTCCGGGTAGACTGTGGACATTTAATCATTAAGATCTAATCTTCTGCGAGTCCTGGGAGGAATCGGGAGTTCTTATTGTTCTCGGTCCTCGCTTGGTCGGTCCGGCATGAAAGTGCGGCTGATGAGCTTGCGAGAGGCCGGCCGAGAGGAAGGCAAAGGTGATTCAGGAGTGCGGCGTAAAAAGGACGAGGACTAGTAACACTCGTGAATAAAGAGACGAGAGTGAAGGGACAGACCCACAGACCTCAGACCCAAAATGCTCACATGGTCAACATCAAAGTAGATCATAAATCAATCAAGAACTCATCTTTCGTCTTGACTATCAGGACTCTTCTGCTTATCTGTGCAACATTTGATGTTGACTTGTTTTAATTTTAGTTCCTGTCTGGTGCTCTTATTTTGTCAGCTTCCTGTCTTGTTCCCTGAGTGCTGTGTTCGCCTTCAGCTGCGGCTGATTGGCATCTGGCCACACCTGTTGCTAATCAGCCGGCTCCTATTTGTACCTCCTTTGTCTTGTGTCGGTTGCTGGATTATTGTAGTCATGTCATGTATTTTTGTATATATGTAATGTAGCTGACAGACTTGCCCCTTACAGTTTGTCTATGTTTTGTTTTTTTCCTCTGCATTTGTCTGTTTCCTGTTTAATATTTCCTGTCTTTTAGTTCCTGTCAAGTGCTCTTAATTTGTCAGCTTCCTGTCTTGTTCCCTGAGTGCTGTGTTCCTCCTCAGTGTGTTTAGTATTTCCTGTCTAGTTCTCTTATTTTGGTTCAGCTTCCTGTCTTGTTCCCTGAGTGCTGTGTTCCCCTTCAGCTGCGGCTGATTGGCATCTGGCCACACCTGTTGCCAATCAGCCGGCTCCTATTTGTACCTCCTTTGTCTTGTGTCGGTTGCTGGATTGTTGTATTGTCATGTCATGTATTTTTGTATATATGTAATGTAGCTGTCAGTTTGTCTATGTTTTAGTTTTTTCCCCTGCATTTGTCTGTTTCCTGTTTAGTATTTCCTGTCTTTTAGTTCCTGTCAAGTGCTCTTAATTTGTCAGCTTCCTGTCTTGTTCCCTGAGTGCTGTGTTCCTTCTCAGTGTGTTTAGTATTTCCTGTCCTTAGTTCCTGTCTAGTGCTCTTATTTTGTCAGCTTCCTGTCTTGTTCCCTGAGTGCAGTGTTTGCCTTCAGCTGCGGCTGATTGGCATCTGGCCACACCTGTTGCCAATCAGCCGGCTCCTATTTGTACCTCCTTTGTCTTGTGTCGGTTGCTGGATTATTGTATTGTCATGTCATGTATTTTTGTATATATGTAATGTAGCTGTCAGTTTGTCTATGTTTTAGTTTTTTCCCCTGCATTTGTCTGTTTCCTGTTTAGTATTTCCTGTCCTTAGTTCCTGTCTAGTGCTCTTATTTTGTCAGCTTCCTGTCTGGTTCCCTGAGTGCTGTGTTCCCCTTCAGCTGCGGCTGATTGGCATCTGGCCACACCTGTTGCCAATCAGCCGGCTCCTATTTGTACCTCCTTTGTCTTGTGTCAGTTGCTGGATTATTGTATTTTCATTTGTATTGTCGTTGCCTCATGTCACTCTTGTCGTGCTACCTGTCGTTTTGTTACAGCTATTACCTGTCGTGCTACATCTTTTCCTGGTCGTCGTAGCGGTAAGCTGTTTTTTTTTAGCCATAGCTATTCCCAGTTTTTCTGTTTGTTATCCTCTAGCTTGTTCCTTAAAGACATGAAACAAAAACTTCTATGTAGGTCTCACTTAGACCTACATTTAGATGATTGACATCCTTCGGCCAAAATCAACAGGAAGTTAAAAATTACCCCTTCAAATTAAAAGTTTTGTAAAAACCCGTCACCTTTTTCAAATCGAAACTCCTCCCAGTGCGTTTGTTGTTTTGGCTTCAAACTCGCACAGGAGAGAGATTAAACCCTTTTCATTAAAACTGTCCAACAAAGTTTTGATAACTGCTCCGGTTTAAATTGTACGCGCCTTCAAAAAACCCCTCCGCAAAGTTTCCTAAAAAATGTCTTTTTTGCCTCTTTAAACTGTAATTTGACCCCCTTAAAGTGCTTCAAAGTGCAAGTTAAAGCTCTACTATGCAAAGCAAAAGCCATTTATCAACAACATCCAGAATCGCCAATCTGTAATTTCATCCCCTTAACATGCTCCAAAACTCACCAAATTTTACACACATATCAGGACTGGCAAAAACTGCCATCTAATAAAAAACCAAACCCCAAAAATCTAAATTGCGCTTAGCGCCCCCTTGGAAAAAAACCCAGACAAAACGGCATGTAACTTCTGTTAGTAATGTCGTAGAGACATGAAATAAAAACCTCTATATTGGTCTGACTTAGACCAAGGTTTGAGTAGCGGCGGCAGCGGCCAAAGGCGGACCCGACCAACGCTGCTTGCAGCTTTAATTCCTTTTTGTTTCTTGTTAGCTTCTATGCTAAAGGCCTTTTGTTTTTTATCCGCCCACATGCGCGCTTTTGGTTTGAACCCTTTGCTTGGTTTTGTCTTAGTATTTATATTAAAATCATGTTTGCTCACTCCATGCCTGCCTCCAGCTCTGCATGTTGGGGTCCGACACCAAATAACCCTGACAGTAGCTTGGTCCAATTTGTTATATATTCTAACAAAGTGCAGATTGGATTTTAACCTATTTAAAACATGTCATCAAAATTCTAAAATTAATCTTAATTCGGAAAAATTACTAATGATGTTCCATAAATTATTTTTTTTAATTTTTTCCCCAAAAAATTAGCTAATTTTATTAATAACAACATAGAGTTAAAGGTAAATTGAGCAAATTGGATATTTCTGGCAATTTATTTAAGTGTGTATCAAACTGGTAGCCCTTGGCATTAATCAGTACCCGAGAAGTAGCTCTTGGTTTGAAAAAGGTTGGTGACCCCTGGACTAGGTCATATTTACAGGGCAGCCATTGTCTCATATGGACAGAGCTGGGTAGAGTACCGTATTTTTCGGACTATAAGGCGCTCTTAAAATCCTTCCATTTTCTCAAAAATGGACAGTGCGCCTAATACCCCCGTGCACCGAAAGTAGGGAATAATTCTCGTTGTGCTTACCGACCTCTAAGCCATTTTATTTTGTGGTAAACTGATAAGTGTGATTGCAGTCACACATAAGAGATCGGTGTGGACTGCAATATGAGGCCAGTAAACAACATCAAATCTTTAAATGTTCCATTGAGAATATAGAACATTACCCATGGAGCTCAAAAGGGTGTAAATATTTTTAGTAGGACTTTGGTAAGTTATGAAGCTTGTGTCTTCTTCTTCTTCTTCTTCTTCTTCTTCTTCTTCTTCTTCTTCTTCTTCTTCTTCTTCTTCTTCTTCTTCTTCTTCTTCTTTGTCTATGTCTTCAATTGTGTCGTCTTTTTCTTTTTTTTAATTTTTCTTTTCTTCTTTTCTGTTCTCTTTGTCTTCTTTCTCTCCTCGTTGTTGTTATTTTCTTCTTCTTTGTCTCGTTCTTCTTCGTCTTCTCTTACTTTTCTTCTTCGTATTTTGTCTTTTGTCTTTTCTTTTTTCTTGGTATTATTCTACTTTTGTGTCCTCTTTTTCTTCCTCTTTGTCTTTTTCTTTGTCTTCTTTTTTCTCTTTTTTTGTACAATTCTTCTTTTCCTTGTTCTTGTTCTTTTCTTCTCCTTTGTCTCGTTCTTCTTCTTCTCTTGCTTTTCTTCTTAATTTTTTGTCTTCCTTTCCTCTTTTTCCTTGGTATTTATCTTCTTTTGTGTCTTCTTTTTTTCCTCTTTGTCTTTTTCTTTGTCTTCTGTTGTGCATTTTTCCCTTCTTCTTCTTCTTGTCTGTCTTTTTTGTCTTCTTTTTTCTCTTTCTTTCTTACTATTCTTCTTCTTTGTCTCGTTCTTGTTCTTTTCTTCTTCTTTCTTCTTTGTCTTCTTTTGTCTTCTTCTCTCTTGTCTTTTGTCTGACTATTCTTTTTCTTCTTCTTTGTTGTCTTCATCTTCTTTCCCTTCTTCTTTTCTGCCTTCTCAACTTCTTCTTCTTCCTCTTCCATTTATTTGCTTCTTCATCTTCTTCTTCCTCTTTCATTCCTTCTCCCTCCTTCTGCCACTTATTTTGCTTCCTCTTCTACATGGTCGTCCTCTTTCCTCTACCATTTATTTGCTTCTTCATCTTCTTCTTCCTCTTTCATTCCATCTCCCCCTTCTCTCTCCACCTCTTCCTTTTCTTCTTCAGCCTTCTTCTTTCCAATCTTAAGTTCCCACTGTCACCTTCAAGCACTTTAACCCACATTCATGACAAAGTGCACTCGAAGGCTGGTGGTCTTTGCAACCAAGGTGCACCAAAGTCCCGGTGACACACTTAATCCACCCGAGAGGTCCCCACAAGGCCTGAAAGAATAATTGCAGTCATTTCCCAGCCATGCATGAATGCCGTTTGACTTCCCGGTCCCTGCGGACTTTGGCTCCCACTCCGCCTTCACACCGACTTAAAGCCTCCATTAGCGACACCCATTTCCGGGCCAGCCGCCGGAAACCTGTTTGGACGGGTCAGTAAACGCCTCTCATCCGTCCTTTCAACAAGTGTCGCAGGCGATGTTTACCAAGAAGCGGCTTGCGGATCACAGACTGCGTGACAGGGTCAGGGTGGTCGGGCCCGTGACGGATGGTCCCGGACCGGCTAGGCTGGACTAAATAGAGGCATTAGGCTTACTGGCCTATGAAATGTGCAGCAAGGCAATGTCCCGGGCCTCGTGATGAATGGCTCCTATTCTGCTGTGGTGCTTATTAAAGTCAGACGGCGTGATGGAGAGCGGCGAGGGCAGGAAGTAAGATGAGGGGGGCAGATTAAGGAAGGGGGCGAGAGGTCTTATGATAAAATATGCAAAGGGAGGAAATTAAAAACTGAGACGAAAATATCCCAAAAACTGCTTGCCTATCTCCTTTTTTTTTTTCAAGCCAACTCTGAATATTTAATGTGTCGTCTTCAGCGGCGTCTGCTCTTTAGTGCACTTCCTGCGCTGATGGCGCTCCACGTTTGTCAATCAGACCCTTCGCTTGGGCTCCAGTGTTGTTATTCCCCATCCTGACTACTCAGTCCAGCCCAGTGGTTCTTAACCTTGTTGGAGGTACCGAACCCCACCAGTTTCATCCAACCCTTCAACAATGTTTTTATTTTCAAATTCAAGACCAAGTTATATGTTTTTGGTAACACTTTAGTACGGGGAACATATTCCAAGTCAGTGTTTTTCAACCTTTTTTGAGCCAAGGCATATTTTTTTGCGTAGATAAAATCCGGAGGCACACCACCCGCAGAAATCATTAAAAAAACGAAACTCGGTTGACAGTAGTGAAGTGAATTCTATTTATATAGCGCTTTCCTCTAGTGACTCAACGCGCTTTACGTAGTGAAACCCGATATCTAAGTTCCATTTAAACCAGTGTGGGTGGCACTGGGAGCAGGTGGGTAAAGTGCTTTGCCCAAAGACACAGCGGCAGTGACCGTAGAAGCATTTAAGTCTCACCTTAAAACTCATCTGTATACTCTAGCCTTTAAATAGACCTCCTTTTTAGACCAGTTGATCTGCCGCTTCTTTTCTTTCTCCTATGTCCCCCCCCTCCCTTGTGGAGGGGGTCCGGTCCGATGACCATGGATGAATTACTGGCTGTCCAGAGTCGAGACCCAGGATGGACCGCTCGCCTGTATCGGTTGGGGACATCTCTACGCTGCTGATCCGCCTCCGCTTGAGATGGTTTCCTGTGGACGGGACTCTCGCTGCTGTCTTGGATCCGCTTGAACTGAACTCTCGCGGCTGTGTTGGAGCCACTATGGATTGAACTTTCACAGTATCATGTTAGACCCGCTCGACATCCATTGCTTTCGGTCCCCTAGAGGGGGGGGGGGTTGCCCACATCTGAGGTCCTCTCCAAGGTTTCTCATAGTCAGCATTGTCACTGGCGTCCCACTGGATGTGAATTCTCCCTGCCCACTGGGTGTGAGTTTTCCTTGCCCTTTTGTGGGTTCCTCCGAGGATGTTGTAGTCTTAATGATTTGTGCAGTCCTTTGAGACATTTGTGATTTGGGGCTATATAAATAAACATTGATTGATTGACTAGAGTGGCGGAAGCGGGGAATCGAACCTGCAACCCTCAAGTTGCTGGCACGGCCGCTCTACCAACCGAGCTATGCCGCAGTAACAAGTCGTCGTCGCAATAGTCACCAACTGTCACATCACACCCTGACTTATTTGTTGTTGTTTTTCGCTGTTTTGCTCCACAGTAAGTCTTTGCAGTCGTCCAGCATTCTGTTTTTCTTTACTTTGCGCCTCGTTCAGTTTTACTTTCGTTTTCAATAGCCATCCCTAAGCTTCAAAGCCTTTTCACCGGGGCACTCACCTTTTCTTTATTATCGGTTTAAGCACCAGACACCTTTTTTTACCTGCACGCTGCCTCCCGCTGTTCCCGACATCTACAAGGCAGTTAGGTACTACTGATGTGGAAGGGTATTAAACGAGATATAGACAACATCGACACTCAACAACAACAACACATCATTTGCAGGCTACAATAACTGGTAGGCAAAAAACTAGTTTTAACCCAAATAGGTGAAATTTCAACCACCAGACTGAGGTTGAAAAACACTGTTCTAAGTAACAAAGACCAAATTTTGTCATGATCTGTTGTCTGGATCATGTTTTTGTTATTTTTTTTGTTAGTTTTTGGACTCTTTTAGTTCCTGTTTGCGCTCCCTTGTTTTGTTTGGTTGCCATGCCGACTTATGATTTTCACCTGCCATTTGGTGTTCGGACCGTGCACCTGTTTCTAATCAAGACCCTTATTTAAGCCTGTCTTTGCCAGTCAGTCGGCCTGGCGTCATTGCTTGTTTTCATGCGATACCACAGTTCATGTTGCTCGATTCATGCCGTGTCCACGTAAGTAGCTCGGTTGGTAGAGCGGCCGTGCCAGCAACTTGAGGGTTGCAGGTTCGATTCCCGCTTCCGTCATCCTAGTCACTGCCGTTGTGTCTTTGGGCAAGACACTTTTCCCACCTGCTCCCAGTGCCACCCACACTGGTTTAAATGTAACTTACATATTGGGTTTCACTATGTAAAGCGCTTTGAGTCACTAGAGAAAAGCGCTATATAAATATAATTCACTTCACTTCACAATTCACTTATTTCTTGCCACAGTTTTGTGTTCGTTCGAAGCCATAGTTTATGTTTGTTTGTTTCATGCCACAGTTTTGTGTTTTGTTCGAAGCCGTAGTTTATGTTTGTTTGTTTCATGCCACAGTTTTGTGTTTGTTCTTCGCAATAGTTTATGTTTGTTTGTTTCATGCCACAGTTATGTGTTTGTTTGAAGCCGTGGTTTATGTCTGTTTGCTTCATGCCACAGTTTTGTGTTTGTTCGAAGCCGTGGTTAAGTCTGTTTGTTTCATGTCACAGTTTTGTGTTTGTTTGAAGCCGTAGTTTATGTTTGTTTGTTTCATGCCACAGTTTTGTGTTTGGTCTTCGCCATAGTTTATGTTTGTTTGTTTCATGCCACAGTTTTGTGTTTGTTCGAAGCCGTGGTTTAAGTCTGTTTGTTTCATGCCACAGTTTTGTGTTTGTTCGAAGCCGTAGTTTATGTTTGTTTGTTTCATGCCCCAGTTTTGTGTTTGTTCTCCGCCATAGTTTATGTTTGTTTGTTTCATGCCACAGTTTTGTGTTTGTTCGAAGCCGTGGTTTATGTTTGTTTGTTTCATGCCACAGTTTGTGTTTGTTCTTTGCCATAGTCTATGTCAGTTTGTTTCATGCCACAGTTTTGTGTTTGTTCGAAGCCGTAGTTTATGTTTGTTTGTTTCATGCCACAGTTTTGTGTTTGTTCTTCGCCATAGTTTGTTTGTTTGTTTCATGCCACAGTTTTGTGTTTGTTCGAAGCCGTGGTTTATGTCTGTTTGTTTCATGCCACAGTTTTGTGTTTGTTCGAAGCCGTAGTTTATGTTTGTTTGTTTCATGCCACAGTTTTATGTTTGTTCTTCGCCATAGTTTATGTCTGTTTGTTTCATGCCACAGTTTTGTGTTTGTTCGAAGCCGTAGTTTATGTTTGTTTGTTTCATGCCACAGTTTTGTGTTTGTTCGAAGCCATAGTTTATGTTTGTTTGTTTCATGCCACAGTTTTATGTTTGTTCGAAGCCGTGGTTTATGTTTGTTTGTTTCATGCCACAGTTTTGTGTTTGTTCTTCGCCATAGTTTATGTTTGTTTGTTTCATGCCACAGTTATGTGTTTGTTCGAAGCCGTGGTTTATGTTTGTTTGTTTCATACCACAGTTTTGTGTTTGTTCTTCGCCATAGTTTATGTCTGTTTGTTTCATGCCACAGTTTTGTGTTTGTTCGAAGCTGTAGTTTATGTTTGTTTGTTTCATGCCACAGTTTTGTGTTTGTTCTTCGCCATAGTTTATGTCTGTTTGTTTCATGCCACAGTTTTGTGTTTGTTCGAAGCCGTGGTTTATGTCTGTTTGTTTCATGCCACAGTTTTGTGTTTGTTCGAAGCCGTAGTTTGTTTGTTTGTTTGTTTCATGCCACAGTTTTGTGTTTGTTCTCCGCCATAGTTTATGTTTGTTTGTTTCATGCCACAATTTTGTGTTTGTTCGAAGCCGTGGTTTATGTTTGTTTGTTTCATGCCACAGTTTTGTGTTTGTT
>NC_084632.1:5417106-5422106 GCF_033978795.1 Nerophis ophidion
TGCAGCCCAATTTGTCACGTTACATGTGTCAGGTAAACCACGACGACCTGGGACGCACGAATCCCCTTCCTCTATACAAAATACTGTAACAACTAATCCGTCACGGTGACTTTACTAACTCATAGTGACGTTCTCAAGCCGTCGTCTCGCGGGTTCCAAGGACCACCAAGGAGGACATGACTTTGAGCAGGTTTGACTTGCTTTATTTTCCAACATAAGCTTGTCTGCGGTCGGGTCGCTCTTCCGCTGCGTCTCCCGTCTCTCTCTGCTGCTCACTCCTCCGTCTGCTTTTCAGCAGCATGTACTTCAGTCCGCCTCTTCTTGTCTCCGTCTTCGTCGTTTTATGCATTTTTTCTCGACCAGCCCCGTTCTCTCCTCCTTCTCCCCTTTTATACAGCAAGAGGAGATACGTTAATCGTGTACAGGTGCACGATCCACACACCTGATCTCGTTTGTGGCGTCACTCCCGACACGCCCCGCCTCGCCGCTCGCTCGCCATCCCCGCCTCCTCGCCGCCATCCAGGGTGCGCCGCCTCTCTGTCGGACCGTCGGCTCCGCCTCTCCACACTCAAGTTCAGGTCATCACCTACTCATTATCTTTATTATCATACAATCAATGAAAACTTTCTTATTTTATTATATATTTCGGGGATACAAATCAATATTTAAAAAGATGTTTTCAGGCCATACTCATGCAATGTTTTGAAAAACTTTCAATAAAATTATGATACCAAATAATAAATATCCCATAAGACATTAATGCAACATTGATCGTACGTACATGTCCTTTAAAATTGACTTTGAAACATGGCCGGCTCTACGCAGGGGCAAGAGGGGGCAGGGCCCCCTTAAATAAATGTCTTGCCCCCCTCAAATCAAAATTTGAGAAAGCAAATTTTAATAAACTCACAAAATTACTACATTACAAGTTGACAAAATTATCTGCACTAGCGGAAAAATCCGCCGAAAAAGGGACACACACGATAGAGTAGTGTCGGCTTCCCTCTCATCCCCCCCTCCGCTGTGCGTGTATTCAACATTCCACAGGCTGCGCGGCAGACACACACCCCTCAGCCCTCAGTAAACATCCAATCACTGTTGCATTATGAAAGTAAAAGAAAAGGAAAAGTTGTCTACATTTATCATATACTTGTTGGGATGGGTGTATTTGTGTAGTCTTATCTGTCATAAACACGTTTATCGTCGCGGACTTTCGGTGCTACGGAGTTCCTTTTTTTTTTTCTTTTTTTTTTTGCAACTTGACGAGAGCAGTGACAGCGGAGGTTCTGAGCAGGAACAAGCTACAAGTCATTTATGATGCTGTTAATGAGGGTAAAAATGAAATATTGCTTAGCAGTCCTCCTCTGCTGTCCTCCGTTCAGAGCGGAGTCCCTAGCAACGGCCCGTTTTACTTAGCAACGGTCTGGCAATCGACTGCTGGAATTCTTTTTCTGTTGTTTTTCTTGAAATTCTACATAGTCAACCTTTAATGTTTCAATCTACATTTTGTAATAAATTATAAGTTTCATTTGATACGACCAAGACACCTAAAAACAAAAACACAGCCGTTTTCACCAATTTACAAGCAAGTGGGCAACACACAGACATTGGAGTGAATGAATTTTGTGCCCACGTTCTGTTTTATAAATTAGTTTGAGATTCTTTTGTATCATTATTCATCAGACTACCTTTCAGTTTTGTAAATATTGACTGTAGTGTGTGAAGTCCTACTTTGGGTCAAAATGTATTTGAGAGTTAGGCCATCCAGTTAGGATAAATGTTATGTTGTTGGTTGATAAAATCTGGATGAAGGATGTTTTATTTTATTTTATTCATTTATTTTTATTTTTCAGTTTCCCCTCCCCTGAGGGATTGCCACCTTATTGTGGTCAGGGGGTTTGTGTGCCTCAGTGACCGTAAGAACTTAGTCTTCAGGTGGGACACCCAAGTTGGACAGGTCTAAAGGTAGAGGCCTGACAAAGTGCAATCCACTACTCCAGGTTAGGGTTGGACACATAGCTAAAGACCCATTTCAATGAAGAAAGCATCGTTACTATAAGCACAGGAAAAGAGTGCTGGATCATGATGTGTACCCATAATGCCCCCTTCACATTTCTGACTGCCCCCTCATATAAGCATGCCTAGAACCGCCCCTGATCGAGAAACAATTCTGATTCTGATCACCAACTAAGGATTCAGGTTGAATCGAAAGATTCTCCCAATCCTGTTTATTATTATCACATATACTTCGATTTCTTAAGACCATACTAGTTGTGAGAGCTGAAGATCCCGGCCAGATGAAGCCATCAGGACCACATCATCTGCAAAAAGCAGAGACCTAATCCCATGGTCACCAAACCGGAACCCCTCAACGCCTTGACTGCGCCTAGAAATTCTGTCCATAAAAGTTATGAACAGAATCGGTTACCTAGGAGTCTTGTTCACGAGTGGGGGAAGAGTGGATGGTGAGATCGACACCGATTCTGTTCATAACTTTTATGGACAGAATTTCTAGATCCGGTTTGGTGACCGCAGGATTAGGTCTCTGCTTTTTGCAGATGATGTGGTCCTGATGGCTTCATCTGACCGGGATCTTCAGCTCTCGCTGGATCGGTTTGCAGCCGAGTGTGAAGCGACCGGAATGAGAATCATCACCTCCAAGTCCGAGTCCATGGGTCTCGCCCGGAAAAGGGTGGAGTGCCATCTCCGGGTTGGGGAGGAGTTTAAGTACCTAGGAGTCTTGTTCACGAGTGAGGGAAGAGTGGATCGTGAGATCGACAGGCGGATCGGTGCGGCGTCTTCAGTAATGCGGACGTTGTATCGATCCGTTGTGGTAAAGAAGGAGCTGAGCCGGAAGGCAAAGCTCTCAATTTACCGGTCGATCTACGTTCCCATCCTCACCTATGGTCATGAGCTTTGGGTCATGACCGAAAGGATAAGATCACGGGTACAAGCGGCCCAAATGAGTTTGGGTCTCTCCCTTAGAGATAGGGTGAGAAGCTCTGCCATCCGGGAGGAACTCAAAGTAAAGCCGCTGCTCCTCCACATGGAGAGGAGCCAGATGAGGTGGTTCGGGCATCTGGTCAGGATGCCACCCGAACGCCTCCCTAGGGAGGTGTTTAGGGCACGTCCAGCTGGTAGGAGGCCACGGGGAAGACCCAGGACACGTTGGGAAGACTATGTCTCCCGGCTGGCCTGGGAACGCCTCGGGATCCCCCGGGAAGAACTCGACGAAGTGGCTGGAGAGAGGGAAGTCTGGGCTTCCCTGCTTAGGCTGCTGCCCCCGCGACCCGACCTCGGATAAGCGGAAGATGATGGATGGATGGATGGATATACTAGTTGTTTGTTTTCTTTTCTCTTACATTGTTGGACACTTTGGTCGCCCTGCTGTTAAAGAATACCACTTTTAGTTTTTACGCTAAAAGTCAAAAACACGTTTTTTTATTCATTATTTTGTGTACAGTGTGCAGCTGGGATCAAATGTCCTCACATTTCAGTGCACAATCGCTCTTATGTCCACAAATAAAGAAGAGAGGAGTCTATTTCAAACATGGTCGACTGCCTCCTTAATTACATCACCAAAGTGGAGGCCTTGCTCCGAGCTCCAAAAGGCTGCAATAATAATAAACCTAATGAGGTTTTCTTCACATGCAGGCTGGTGTTCCCCCCCCCGACTGTACCTGGCAGCCGAGCATCAGACCCGTGTGCCAAAAAGGTCAGCAAGTAGAAGAGTCATCAGGCGGCACAGATGCCACAAGGTCCGGCGGGCGAGCAGACTGGCAACAGATGCCGACAGAAGCGTCTGAATATCAGCAACAGGAGTTTACAGTACTCATATTTTCACAGGTGAGCCCAGTTTGATCCCCAGACAGGTGCGAGGCAACATTGCCTAATCGTTATTGTCGTCGTTATTAGCGTACAATGCCGTTGTTTTTTTTCCCCTCACCAGACGCAGAAAAACGACTTTTTTTTTCTTATGACTCATTGGAGGCTTGCAGCAGTTTTACAACAGTCTGGTCCTGGTAGACGTTTGAAGGACACACGGCGAGACAAAAATACATCTGCTGGCTTTATTAAACACCACTTTATGATTGCCAAGGTGCGTCTGGAGAGAAAAAAAGAAACATTCTGCGATGTTTTGTCATATTGCAATCAGCTGTGCAGCATAGCATACACTATATGAAATATATATGTATATATATATATATATATATATATATATATATATATATATATATATATATATATATATATATATATACATATATATATATATATATATATATATATATATATATATATATATATATGTATATATATATATATATATATATATATATATATATATATATATATACATATATATACACACATAAAGAACAAAGGAACAACCACAACACCACAACTATACACATGTATATACAGTATATTTATATATATATATATATATATATATATATATATATATATATATATATATATCCATCCATCCATTTTCTACCGCTTATTCCCTTTCGGGGTTGCGGGGGGCGCTGGCGCCTATCTCAGCAACAATCGGGCGGAAGGCGGGGTACACCCTGGACAAGTCGCCACCTCATCGCAAGGCCAACACAGATAGACAGACAACATTCACACTCACATTCACACACTAGGGCCAATTTAGTGTTGCCAATCAACCTATCCCCACATATCGTACATATATATATATATATATATGTGTGTGTGTGTGTGTGTATACATATGTATGTACATACATTTATACATATTTATATATGTATAAATAGATTGGCTATATATATATATAAGTGTATATATATGTGTGTATATATATATATGTGCGTCTGTATATATATACATGTGTGTGTGTGTGTATATATATATATATATATATATATATATATATATATATATATATATATATACATATATATATGTAAGTGTGGTTAAAATCACAAGACTACTTTATCTCTACAGAACTGTTTCATGAGGGGTTCCCTCAA
>NC_084632.1:5424606-5439606 GCF_033978795.1 Nerophis ophidion
CCCGGACGTTTAATGAAATGTAATAAATTTAAAAAAATAATAAAATAAATAAATAAAATAAAATAAATTAATACATTAATAATTTAATGAAATGTAATAAATTCTAGTAAAATTATTTTGTTTGCTGCCAGACTGACATCAAAGTAGATTTTACGATCTAGCTAAAGCCGTGTTAACCAGCTAGCCCGCCTGATAAGAAATTTAAAAATAAAAACAATATTCTTAAGGTGTTTAATGTGAATTTTGAAAGTAGATTAGCCTTCTATTCTTTCATGAAATGTAGTGTATTGTAGTGATGTCTGTTTTGTTGCTAATCTGACATCGTAGTTTACTCGCGACATTTGTGTTAGCTAGCTCGTAAATCAAGTCATTTTAAAATAAAAACATTCCAAACATGGCTAATTTGTATATCTTTTTTAAAGAAAATTAACTGTCTAATCATTCATGAAATGTAGGAAATTGTAGTGATGTCTGTTTGTTGCTAGTCCGACATCGTGGTTTACTTGCTACATTTGTGTTAGCTAGCTTGTACAAGGAGTCATTTTAAAATAAAAACGTTCTAAACATGGCTAATAAACATTTTTAAAATAGATGAGCTGTCTAATCATTCATGAAATGTAGTAAATTGTAGTGATGTCTGTTTGTTGCTAGTCTGACATCGTAGTTTACTCGCGACATTTGTGTTAGCTCGCTCGTATAAGAAGTCATTTTAAAATAAAAACATTCTAAACATGGCTTGTGTAAATTTTAAAAGTAGATTAACTGTCTAATCATTCATGAAATGTAGTAAATTGTAGTGATGTCTGCTTGTTGCTAGTCCGACATCGCGGTTTACTTGCTACGTTTGTGTTAGCTAGCTTATATAAGGAGTCATTTTAAAATAAAAACATTCTAAACATGGCTAATAAACATTTTTTAAGTAGATGAGCTGTCTAATCATTCATGAAATGTGGGAAATTGTAGCGATGTCTGTTTGTTGCTAGTCCGACATCGTGGTTTACTTGCTATGTTTGCATTAGCTAGTTTTTATAAGGAGTCATTTTAAAATAAAAACATTCTAAACATGGCTTATATAAATTTTAAAAGTACATTAACTGTCTAATCATTCATGAAATGTAGGAAATTGTAGTGATGTCTGTTTGTTGCTAGTCCAACATCGTAGTTTACTTGCGACATTTGTGTTAGCTCGTTCGTAAATTAAGTCATTTTAAAATAAAAACATTCCAAATGTGCCTTGTAGAAATTTTAAAAGTAGATGAGCTGTCTAATCATTCATGAAATGTAGTCAATTGTAGTGATGTCTGCTTGTTGCTAGTCTGACATCGTGGTTTACTCGCGACATTTGTGTTAGCTCGTTTGTAAAAGAAGTCATTTTAAAATAAAAACATTCTAAACATGGCTTGTGGAAATGTCAAAAGTAGATTAACTGTCTAATCATTCATGAAATGTAGTAAATTGTAGTGATGTCTGCTTGTTGCTAGTCTGACATCGTAGTTTACTTGCTACATTTGTGTTAGCTAGCTTATATAAGGAGTCATTTTAAAATAAAAACATTCTAAACATGGCTAATAAATATTTTTAAAGTAGATGAGCTGTCTAATCATTCATGAAATGTAGTAAATTGTAGTGATGTCTGTTTGTTGCTAGTCTGACATCGTGGTTTACTCGCGACATTTGTGTTAGCTCGTTTGTAAAAGAAGTCATTTTAAAATAAAAACATTCTAAACATGGCTTGTAGAAATGTCAAAAGTAGATTAACTGTCTAATCATTCATGAAATGTAGTAAATTGTAGTGATGTCTGCTTGTTGCTAGTCCGACATCGTAGTTTATTAGCGACATTTGTGTTAGCTCGCTCGTATAAGAAGTCATTTTAAAACAAAAACATTCTAAACATGGCTAATAAATATTTTTAAAGTAGATGAGCTGTCTAATCATTCATGAAATGTAGTAAATTGTAGTGATGTCTGTTTGTTGCTAGTCTGACATCGTGGTTTACTCGCGACATTTGTGTTAGCTCGTTTGTAAAAGAAGTCATTTTAAAATAAAAACATTCTAAACATGGCTTGTAGAAATGTCAAAAGTAGATTAACTGTCTAATCATTCATGAAATGTAGTAAATTGTAGTGATGTCTGCTTGTTGCTAGTCTGACATCGTAGTTTACTTGCTACATTTGTGTTAGCTAGCTTATATAAGGAGTCATTTTAAAATAAAAACATTCTAAACATGGCTAATAAATATTTTTAAAGTAGATGAGCTGTCTAATCATTCATGAAATGTAGTAAATTGTAGCGATGTCTGTTGCTAGTCTGACATCGTGGTTTACTAGCGACATTTGTGTTAGCTCGTTCGTAAAATGAGTCATTTTAAAACAAAAACATTCTAAACATGGCTAATAAATATTTTTAAAGTAGATGAGCTGTCTAATCATTCATGAAATGTAGTAAATTGTAGCGATGTCTGTTGCTAGTCTGACATCGTGGTTTACTAGCGACATTTGTGTTAGCTCGTTCGTAAAATGAGTCATTTTAAAATAAAAACATTCTAAACATGGCTTGTAGAAATTTTTAAAGTAGATTAACTGTCTAATCATTCATGAAATGCAGTAAATTGTAGTGATGTCTGCTTGTTGCTAGTCCGACATCGTAGTTTATTAGCGACATTTGTGTTAGCTCGCTCGTATAAGAAGTCATTTTAAAACAAAAACATTCTAAACATGGCTAATAAATATTTTTAAAGTAGATGAGCTGTCTAATCATTCATGAAATGTAGTAAATTGTAGCGATGTCTGTTTGTTGCTAGTCTGACATCGTGGTTTACTAGCGACATTTGTGTTAGCTCGTTCGTAAAATGAGTCATTTTAAAATAAAAACATTCTAAACATGGCTTGTAGAAATTTTTAAAGTAGATTAACTGTCTAATCATTCATGAAATGTAGGAAATTGTAGCGATGTATGTTTGTTGCTAGTCTGACATCGTAGTTTACTAGCGACATTTGTGTTAGCTCGTTCGTAAAAGAAGTCATTTTAAAATAAAAACATTCTAAACCTGGCTTGTGGAAATTTTAAAAGTAGATTAACTGTCTAATCATTCATGAAATGTAGTAAATTGTAGTGATGTCTGCTTGTTGCTAGTCCGACATCGTAGTTTATTAGCGACATTTGTGTTAGCTCGCTCGTATAAGAAGTCATTTTAAAACAAAAACATTCTAAACATGGCTAATAAATATTTTTAAAGTAGATTAACTGTCTAATCATTCATGAAATGTAGGAAATTGTAGTGATGTCTGTTTGTTGCTAGTCCGACATCGTGGTTTACATGCTACGTTTGTGTTAGCTAGCTTATATAAGGAGTCATTTTAAAATAAAAACATTCTAAACATGGCTAATAAACATTTTTTAAGTAGATGAGCTGTCTAATCATTCATGAAATGTAGTCAATTGTAGTGATGTCTGTTTGTTGCTAGTCTGACATCGTAGTTTACTCGCGACATTTGTGTTAGCTCGCTCGTATAAGAAGTCATTTTAAAATAAAAACATTCTAAACATGGCTTGTAGAAATTTTAAAAGTAGATGAGCTGTCTAATCATTCATGAAATGTAGTCAATTGTAGTGATGTCTGCTTGTTGCTAGTCCGACATCGTAGTTTATTAGCGACATTTGTGTTAGCTCGCTCGTATAAGAAGTCATTTTAAAACAAAAACATTCTAAACATGGCTAATAAATATTTTTAAAGTAGATGAGCTGTCTAATCATTCATGAAATGTAGTAAATTGTAGCGATGTCTGTTTGTTGCTAGTCTGACATCGTGGTTTACTAGCGACATTTGTGTTAGCTCGTTCGTAAAATGAGTCATTTTAAAATAAAAACATTCTAAACATGGCTTGTAGAAATTTTTAAAGTAGATTAACTGTCTAATCATTCATGAAATGTAGGAAATTGTAGCGATGTATGTTTGTTGCTAGTCTGACATCGTAGTTTACTAGCGACATTTGTGTTAGCTCGTTCGTAAAAGAAGTCATTTTAAAATAAAAACATTCTAAACCTGGCTTGTGGAAATTTTAAAAGTAGATTAACTGTCTAATCATTCATGAAATGTAGTAAATTGTAGTGATGTCTGCTTGTTGCTAGTCCGACATCGTAGTTTATTAGCGACATTTGTGTTAGCTCGCTCGTATAAGAAGTCATTTTAAAACAAAAACATTCTAAACATGGCTAATAAATATTTTTAAAGTAGATTAACTGTCTAATCATTCATGAAATGTAGGAAATTGTAGTGATGTCTGTTTGTTGCTAGTCCGACATCGTGGTTTACATGCTACGTTTGTGTTAGCTAGCTTATATAAGGAGTCATTTTAAAATAAAAACATTCTAAACATGGCTAATAAACATTTTTTAAGTAGATGAGCTGTCTAATCATTCATGAAATGTAGTCAATTGTAGTGATGTCTGTTTGTTGCTAGTCTGACATCGTAGTTTACTCGCGACATTTGTGTTAGCTCGCTCGTATAAGAAGTCATTTTAAAATAAAAACATTCTAAACATGGCTTGTAGAAATTTTAAAAGTAGATGAGCTGTCTAATCATTCATGAAATGTAGTCAATTGTAGTGATGTCTGCTTGTTGCTAGTCCGACATCGTAGTTTATTAGCGACATTTGTGTTAGCTCGCTCGTATAAGAAGTCATTTTAAAACAAAAACATTCTAAACATGGCTAATAAATATTTTTAAAGTAGATGAGCTGTCTAATCATTCATGAAATGTAGTAAATTGTAGCGATGTCTGTTTGTTGCTAGTCTGACATCGTGGTTTACTAGCGACATTTGTGTTAGCTAGTTCGTAAAATGAGTCATTTTAAAATAAAAACATTCTAAACCTGGCTTGTGGAAATTTTAAAAGTAGATTAACTGTCTAATCATTCATGAAATGTAGTAAATTGTAGTGATGTCTGCTTGTTGCTAGTCCGACATCGTAGTTTATTAGCGACATTTGTGTTAGCTCGCTCGTATAAGAAGTCATTTTAAAACAAAAACATTCTAAACATGGCTAATAAATATTTTTAAAGTAGATTAACTGTCTAATCATTCATGAAATGTAGGAAATTGTAGTGATGTCTGTTTGTTGCTAGTCCGACATCGTGGTTTACTTGCTACGTTTGTGTTAGCTAGCTTATATAAGGAGTCATTTTAAAATAAAAACATTCTAAACATGGCTAATAAACATTTTTTAAGTAGATGAGCTGTCTAATCATTCATGAAATGTAGTAAATTGTAGTGATGTCTGTTTGTTGCTAGTCCGACATCGTGGTTTACTAGCGACATTTGTGTTAGCTCGTTCGTAAAATAAGTCATTTTAAAATAAAAACATTCTAAACATGGCTTGTAGAAATTTTAAAAGTAGATTAACTGTCTAATCATTCATGAAATGTGGGAAATTGTAGCGATGTATGTTTGTTGCTAGTCTGACATCGTGGTTTACTTGCTACATTTGTGTTAGCTAGCTTGTATAAGGAGTCATTTTAAAATAAAAACTTTCTAAACATGGCTAATAAACATTTTTAAAGTAGATGAGCTGTCTAATCATTCATGAAATGTAGTCAATTATAGTGATGTCTGTTTGTTGCTAGTCTGACATCGTAGTTTACTAGCGACATTTGTGTTAGCTCGTTCGTAAAAGAAGTCATTTTAAAATAAAAACATTCTAAACATGGCTTGTGGAAATTTTAAAAGTAGATTAACTGTGTAATCATTCATGAAATGTAGTAAATTGTAGTGATGTCTGCTTGTTGCTAGTCCGACATCGTAGTTTATTAGCGACATTTGTGTTAGCTCGCTCGTATAAGAAGTCATTTTAAAACAAAAACATTCTAAACATGGCTAATAACTATTTTTAAAGTAGATTAACTGTCTAATCATTCATGAAATGTAGGAAATTGTAGCGATGTCTGTTTGTTGCTAGTCCGACATCGTGGTTTACTTGCTACGTTTGTTAGCTAGCTTACATAAGGAGTCATTTTAAAATAAAAACATTCTAAACATGGCTAATAAACATTTTTTAAGTAGATGAGCTGTCTAATCATTCATGAAATGTAGTCAATTGTAGTGATGTCTGTTTGTTGCTAGTCTGACATCGTGGTTTACTAGCGACATTTGTGTTAGCTCGTTCGTAAAATAAGTCATTTTAAAATAAAAACATTCTAAACATGGCTTGTAGAAATTTTAAAAGTAGATTAACTGTCTAATCATTCATGAAATGTGGGAAATTGTAGCGATGTATGTTTGTTGCTAGTCTGACATCGTAGTTTACTTGCTACATTTGTGTCAGCTCGCTTGTATAATGAGTCATTTTAAAATAAAAACTTTCTAAACATGGCTAATAAACATTTTTAAAGTAGATGAGCTGTCTAATCATTTATGAAATTGTAGTGATATCCGTTTGTTGCTAGTCTGACATCGTAGTATACTTGCTACATTTTTGTTAGCGAGCTCGTAAATAGTCGTTTTAAAATAAAAACATTTCAAACATGGCTACTATAATTTTTTTTAAAAAGTAAATTAACCGTCTAACTATTCATAAAATGTAGTAAATTGTAGCGATGGGTTTTTTGCTAATCTGACATCGTAGTTTACGAGCTACATTTGTGTTAGCTAGCTCGTAACTCGAGTCATTTTAAAATAAATAAAAACATTCTAAACATGGCTAGTATACATTTTGAAAGTAGATCAATTGTCTAATCATTCATGAAATGTCATAAATTTTAGTGATGTCTGTTTGTTGCTCGTCTGACATCGTAATTTACTCGCGACATTTGTGGTAGCTAGCTCGTATAAAGAGTCATTTTAAGATAAAAACCTTTCTAACATGGCGAATATACATTTTGAAATCTGTCCAATCATTCATGAAATGTAGTAAATTGTAGTGATGTCTGTTTGTTGCTAGTCCGACATCCTAGTTTACGAGTTAGCATTAACTAGCTTTGTATGACGAGTGATTTTTAAATGAAAAAAACATTCACAACATGGCTAATGTACATCCTGAAAGAAGATTAGCTGTCTAATCATTTAATAAAATGTAGCAAATTATAGTAAAGTCAGTTTGTAGTTAGTCCGGCATCGTAGTTTACTCGCTATAGTCGCGTTAGCTAGCTTGTATGACAAGTGCTTTGAAAAAATTTGTTTATATATATTTAAAACTCTGAAAGTAGATACGTTGTTTGATCATTTATGAAATTTAGCGATGTCAGTTCGCTAGCTATAGTCGCGTTAGCGAGCCTGTACGACGACGAGCGCTTTTAAAATGAAAAATAACAAAATTGTAAAGATGGCAAATTTAAAAATTCTGAAAATAGATCCGCGGTACATTACAAGAGCAAAAAACAGATATTTGTCACAGTAAACATTGTCGAGAATTGAAAAATGTAGTGGTACCTCAGGATATCAGTTGTATTTGTTCTGGGACTCTGCTCATACTCCATCCATCCATTTCCTACCGCTTGTCCCTTTTTGGGGTCGCGGTGGGTCCTGGTGCCTATCTCAGCAGCATTCGGGCGGAAGGTCTTGTACACCCTGGACAAGTCGCTGCACCGTACCTTTGAAACGTCTGCGTTGAAATGAATTTAATCAGTTCTTTGCCCCCCAAATCGTCACAATTTTAACTTGTCTTCTAAAAAGAAAAATATACTTTGAGATGATGAATAGTGTAAAGAAACAACACAATAGAATGCGGCACAAGCGAGTGCAACACATTTACAGAGTAACGTGTCGACAATGTACAGTATTTACCTTCCACCTTTCGGCAGCTTCTCCATATTTTCATGGATAAATGATCCTTTTTATGTTTTTGGCTGGCTCATTCTGCTTCAGTGCGGTGCGGACGCCATACGTGTTCAATGGAGAAGTCGGATCTACAAAATTTTGCAGGCAGCATACCCCTTTCCCCTTCGAGATGTCCTAGAGCAGGGGTGTCAAACTCAAATACAGAGTGGGTTCCGTGTATATGTTCTGTTGTGTTACAGTGCGGATGTTCTGCCGAAATTTGCTTGTCATTCTCGTTTAGTGTTGGTTCATAATACTAATTATTTAAAAATAGCAATGGCGTATCAAATCAAATTTAAATAGAAATTGAATGCCTCTTTTCTATTTGCAGCCTTCTCAGGTAAATATCAAAATAAACTTTTCCCACAGGTTAATAATACATTTGTATCTTGTAGCGTCCAGGAAGAGGTAATGCTGCAAGGGGTTCCGTGTATTTGTTCTGTTGTGTTTATGTTGTGTTACAGTGCGGATGTTCTGCCGAAATTTCCTTGTCATTCTCGTTTAGTGTTGGTTCATAATACTAATTATTTAAAAATAGCAATGGCATATCAAATTTAAATAGAAATTGAATGCCTCTTTTCTATTCGCAGCCTTCTCAGGTAAATATCAAAATAAACTTTTCCCACCGGCTGATAATACATTTTTATATTGTAGCGTCCAGGAAGAGGTAGTGCTGCAAGGGGTTCCGTGTATTTGTTCTGTTGTGTTACAGTGCGGATGTTCTGCCGAAATTTGCTTGTTATTCTCGTTTAGTGTTGGTTCATAATACTAATTATTTAAAAATAGCAATGGCATATCAAATCAAATTTAAATAGAAATTGAATGCCTCTTTTCTATTTGCAACCTTCTCAGGTAAATATCAAAATAAACTTTTCCCACAGGCTAATAATACATTTGTATCTTGTAGCGTCCAGGAAGAGGTAGTGCTGCAAGGGATTCCGTGTATTTGTTCTGTTGTGTTTATGTTGTGTTACAGTGCGGATGTTCTGCCGAAATTTGCTTGTTATTCTCGTTTAGTGTTGGTTCATAATACTAATTATTTAAAAATAGCAATGGCATATCAAATCAAATTTAAATAGAAATTGAATGCCTCTTTTCTATTTGCAGCCTTCTCAGGTAAATATCAAAATAAACTTTTCCCACCGGCTGATAATACATTTTTATATTGTAGCGTCCAGGAAGAGGTAGTGCTGCAAGGGATTCCGTTTATTTGTTCTGTTGTGTTTATGTTGTGTTACAGTGCGGATGTTCTGCCGAAATTTGCTTGTTATTCTCGTTTAGTGTTGGTTCATAATACTAATTATTTAAAAATAGCAATGGCATATCAAATCAAATTTAAATAGAAATTGAATGCCTCTTTTCTATTTGCAGCCTTCTCAGGTAAATATCAAAATAAACTTTTCCCACAGGCTAATAATACATTTGTATCTTGTAGCGTCCAGGAAGAGGTAGTGCTGCAAGGGGTTCCGTGTATTTGTTCTGTTGTGTTTATGTTGTGTTACAGTGCGGATGTTCTGCCGAAATTTGCTTGTCATTCTCGTTTAGTGTTGGTTCACAGTCTTAAAGTTGTATATACGGCCACCTTCAGTGTGACCTGTATGGCTGTTGACCAAGCTTGCATTGCATGAGCGTGTATGTAAAAGCCACATATATCATGTGACTAGGCCGGCACGCTGTTTCTACGTAGGAAAAGCGGACGTGACGAAAGGTTTTAGAGGATGCTTGAGGCAGGGCCTTTAAGGCACGCCCCCAATATTGTTGTCCGGGTGGGAATCGGGAGAAATTTGGGAGAATGGCCGCGACCCCGAACGGGAATAAGCGGCAGAAAATGGATGGATGGATGGGTTGCCCCCTGGTGATTTTCGGGAGGGGGCACTGAAATTAGGGAGTCTCCTTGGAAAGGATTAGCAAGTATGAGTATTAGCGGTGAATACGGTGTTACAGCTACACTGCCGCTGGATAATACCGGCGGGCCAGCTCTAATGTTAATTTGATACTGCCTCAAGGGCTAAATGAAAATACACGGCGGGCCAGAGTTTGACACCCATGTCCTAGATCAGGGGTGCCCATTACGTCGATCGCGAGCTACCAGTCGACCGCGGGGGGTGTGTCAGTCGATCTCCAGCCAGGCTTTTAAAAAAAATAGACCTAAAAATGAGTGATCATCAATCTTCACCAAGACGTCACTTAAATGACATTCACGGTACCGGAGGGTCTTGTGAGATGACGCTGGCTGCTGCAAGATCATTATTATGAAAATATGACCGAGAGGAAGGCGAGAGACACTTTTTATTTCAACAGACTCTCACGCCGTACCTTCCGTCAAAACTCTAAAGGCCGACTGCACATTTCCTATCTTCACAATAAAAGCCCTGCTTCATGCTGCCTGCGCTAACTAAATACAGAGTCTCGGAAAACTGGCGTGCACAAGCGATCCCTCGGAAAGCTGGCGTGCACATCACTTGTGCACGCCAGCTTTCCGAGACTCTTATTTTGTTAGCGCAGGCAGCATGAAGCAGGGCTTTCGCCATCCTATTCACTGCCGTCGTGTCCTTGGGCAAGACACTTTACCCACCTGCTCCCAGTGCCACCCACACTGGTTTGAAAATGGAACTTAGATATTGGGTTTCACTATGTAAAGTGCTTTGAGTCACTAGAGAAAAGCGCTATATAAATATATAATTCACTTCAGTAACCGTCTCCGTTTCCACACGAGGAAATTTGCAAAGGACGCCGCTAGTGCGTGGGCCGTTTCAGACAAGGTCTAATGTCACCGAGATGCAGGAACATGGAAACATTTTTGCCAGAACCGCCACGTCGAGGAGGAACATCGCATTTTCTCCTCATGTCATTTGCCCGCTGGCCGCTTTCAAAAACTGGACGGCGGTATGAGAAGTCACGTCATGTGAGCCGATGCTCCTCTAATGGGAACCAAGCAATGTTGCAAAAGTAACACAATCACATTAACTTGTTTGATGGAAGCCAGTAATGGAAGACAAGACTAATCAAATTCTGCTCATTTGAATGCGATCCAACCTTGTGGGGACCTTGTCTTTTCTTCGTCTAACCTGGGACTTTTTTTTTGCAAATAATCATCCATCCATCCATCCATTTTCTACCGCTTATTCCCTTTTGGGGTTTGGGGTCGCGTGGGGCGCTGGCGCCTACCTCAGCTACAATCGGGCGGAAGGCGGGGTACACCCTGGACAAGTCGCCACCTCATCGCAGGGCCAACACAGATAGACAGACAACATTCACACTCACATTCAAACACTAATCATTAACTCTAGAATTTGATGCCAGCAAGACGTGACAAAGAAGTTGGGAAAGGTGGCAATAAATACTGATAAAGTTGAGGAATGCTCATCAAACGCTTATTTGGAACATCCCACAGGCCTGCAGGCTAATTGGGTATAAAAACAGCTTCCCAGAAAAATGCTCAGTCTTTCACAAGAAAGGATGGGGCGAGGTACACCCCTTTGTCCACAACTGCGTGAGCAAATAGTCAAACAGTTTAAGAACAACGTTTCTCAAAGTGCAATTGCAAGAAATTTAGGGATTTCAACATCTACGCTCCGTAATATCATCAAAAGGTTCAGAGAATATGGAGAAATCAATCCACGTAAGCGAAATGGCCGGAAACCAACATTGAATAACCGTGACCTTCCATCCCTCAGACGGCACTGTATCAAAAACCGACATCAATCTCTAAAGGATATCACCACATGGGCTCGGGAACACTTCAGAAAACCACTGTCACTAAATACAGTTTGTCGCTACTGTTACGACTGGTTGGCATGGTGATGCCAAATTGGTCCCTTCGAGGATGCGTCGGCATGAACACAGCAACGGTAAGTTTAAATGATTTATTACATTTAACAAAAACAGACTATGAACAAAAACACTGGAGATAACAGACAAAAATAAACCAAGGGCGCTAGCATGAAAGCTAGGAATAGAAAATACAAAAAAAAAACTATACTTGGCACGAAGCACACAAAAGAGTAAACAAAAAAAACATTCAGCATGAAAGCTGGAATATCGAGTGGCTTAGCATAAGAGTTAGCGAGAAAATACATACGGGTAGTAGACAGTCGTGAATGTTGCTCGAAGGCAAATTAGAGTCCCAGAAAGAATGACGAAAAGGGACAGGCTTAAATAGGCGAGTAATCAAAAAGTGACAGGTGTGCAGAAAACCGTGATTAGCAGGTGGGATCAATGAGGAACCATGGTGACTGACTAAACAGGAAGTAAGAGTGTAGAACAGTGATACAACAACTGGAAGTATAAAACATATGTGGTGATCCAAGTAGCGGATCGCAACAGCTACATCTGTAAGTGCAAGTTAAAGCTCTACTATGCAAAGCGAAAGCCATTTATCAACAACATCCAGAAACGCCACCGGCTTGTCTGGGTCCGAGATCATCTAAGATGGACTGATGCAAAGTCGAAAAGTTTTCTGCGGTCTGACAACTCCACATTTCAAACTGTTTTTGGAAATATTCCACATCGTGTCATCCGGACCAAAGGGGAAGCGAACCATCTAGACCAGGGTTAGGGAACCTATGGCTCTAGAGCCAGATGACTGCATCTGGCTCTCTGATAAATCTGAGCTGACGTTGCTTAACATGATAAATAATGAATAATTCCACTTGAAATCACAGTGTTAAAAATAATGTTCAAAATATAAAACATTATCATGCATTCTCATCCATCCATCCGGTTTCTACCGCACCTGTTCAAGCGAAGTGAATTATATTTATATAGCGCTTTTCTCAAGTGACTCAAAGCGCTTGACATAGTGAAACCCAATATCTAAGTTACATTTAAACCAGTGTGGGTGGCACTGGGAGCAGGTGGGTAAAGTGTCTTGCCCAAGGACACAACGGCAGCGACTAGGATGGCGGAAGCGGGAATCGAACCTGCAACCCTCAAGTTGCTGACACGGCCACTCTACCAACCGAGCTATGCCGCCCAAGAAGTCGCATTAATGGTAAAAAGTATTTCATTTATTGTTGAATAGCCTCAGAATAACAATGTTATTAAAAAGAATAAGAGACGTATTAAACTCTGAAAATGTTGGTATTTCTTAAAAATGCACGCATATAGTTGTATTCAGTGTTTAAAAAATGTTTTTTTTAAAGAACCCCTGCACAAAGTTACCTAAAAAATGTCATTTTTGCCTCTTTGAGCTGTAATTTGACCCCTTTAAAATGCTTCAAAGTGCAAGTTAAAGCTCTACTATACAAAGCGAAAGCCATTTATCAACAACATCCGGAAACGCCAATCTGTAATTTGACCCCCTTACCATGCTTTAAAACTCACCAAATTTTACACACACATCAGGACTGGCAAAAAATTGCCATCTAATAAAAAACCAAACCCTAAAAATTTAAATTGCGCTCTAGCGCCCCCTAGGAAAAAACCCAGACAAAACTGCTTGTAACTTCTGTTAGAAATGTCGTAGAGACCTGAAATAAAAACCTCTATGTTGGTCTGACTTAGACCAGGGCTTGGTAGTGGCCAAAGGCGGACCCGACCAACGCTGCTTGCAGCTTTAATTTTAAATTATATGGCTCTCACGGAAATACTTTTAAAAATATTTGGCTTGCATGGCTCTCTCAGCCAGAAAGGTTCCGACCCCTGGACATTATCGAAGCGGGACACACACTGTGTGTGTGTGTGTGTGTATAATTATTAGGGTCCACAGGCCCATTGCAAAAGGACTCCACAGGAGCTCGTGTTACAACAGGAGTCCTTTTGCAATGGGCCAAGGACCCTATTGAAACTGCTGTGTTTTATTATTATTCCGCACCTTCGCACCCTAATTTGACCCCCTTAACATGCTTCAAAACTCACCAAATCTGACACACACGTCGGTATAGCAAACCTTCCCAAGTTATTAAGCAACCAAACCCCAAAAATGAAAATTGCGCGAAGTTATGAGCAGACTGCTCATAACTTCCGTTAGGAATGTCGTAGAGACATGAAACAAAAAACTTCTATGTAGAACTGACTTAGACATACAATTCATAATTTTACTTTCTCGGGCAAAAATCAACAAAAAGTTGGCAAAAACCCCTTCAATACAAAATTTTCGCAAAAAATGCTATTTTTACCTCTTTGAGCTGTAATTTGACCCACTTAAAATGCTTCAAAACTTGGCACACACATCAGGACTGGCAAAAAATGTGAACTAATGAAAAAACCAAACCCGAAAATTTAAAAATGTGCTCTAGCGCAATTTTTTAATAAAACAAAATTGCTTGTAACTTCCAGTAGGAATGCCGGAAAGACATGAAACAAAAACTTCTATGTAGGTCTGACTTAGACCTACATTTAGATAATTGACATCCTTCGGCAAAAAACAACAGGAAGTTGAAAATTACCCTTTCAAAATAAAAGTTTTGTAAAAACCCGTCACCTTTTTCAATCGTAAACTCCTCTGAGCGCGTTTGTCGTTTCGGCTTCAAACTCGCACAGGAGAGAGTTTGAACCCTTTTGACTAAAAGTATGGAACAGAGTTTTGATTACTTCTCCGGTTTTGATTTTACGCACCATCAAAAAAACCAGCGCAAATTTTCCTAAAAAATGTCATTTTTGCCTCTTTAAGCTGTAATTTGACCCCTTTAAAATGCTTCAAACTGCAAGTTAAAGCTCTACTATGCAAAGCGAAAGCCATTTATCAACAACATCCAGAAACGCCGATCTGTAATTTGACCCCCTTAACATGCTTCAAAACTCACCAAATTTTACACACACATCAGGACTGGCAAAAATTGCCATCTAATAAAAAACCAAACCCCAAAAGTCAAAATTGCGCTCCAGCGCCCACTTGGAAAAAACCCAGACAAAACTGCTTGTAACTTCTGTTAGGAATGTCGTAGAGACATGAAACAAAGACCTCTATGTAGGTCTGACTTAGACCAGGGCTTGGCAGCGGCCAAAGGCGGACCCGACCAACGCTGCTTGCAGCTTTAATTATTATTATTATTATTATGATGTGACATATCTGCTGCCAGGCACTGTCCTTGCACAGCACTGAGCATCTTTACGAGGCTGTCAGAGTTGGCTTAAAGCGGCAAATTGTCCTTGGTAACACGCTTCACTTCCAAAATGACTTTGCGAGGGGAAACCCGCGCGAATCTGCAATATTTATATTTGATAGGCATGACGGCGAGGCGGCAGG
>NC_084632.1:5444606-5559606 GCF_033978795.1 Nerophis ophidion
TAAAATTATGATTCTTTTCATAAAATTGCCAACATTTTCAACTTTTCTTGTAAAATTGCGTCGGTTATTGAATAAAAGTCAAACTTTTATCAAAATAATGCAAAAATGTTCAGTTTTTCTTGTGAAATTTTGACTTGTGTTGATTAAAATCACGACTTTTATTATAATACTGACAAAATTCCAAGTTTTTCTTGTGAAATTCCAACTAATTTTTCACAAGCTTTTTTATATTTGCAAAGTATGTATATATTATTAATGTTGTAAATACACATCTTTATATATCTAGAAAGGCTGGTCCTAAAGAGGGAGGCATTTTTCTCAGGTCTCAAGAAGGTAACAAATACAAGTGTGTGTGTGTGTGTGTGTGTGTGTTCTTGTATTTCTAGCCTTCTTGAGACACGAAGAAGGAAAAGTATCTTCCATATGAGGAGGTGTGAACATAAATGATGGTCCCAATAACATTGCATCTAATAGACAATGTCTCATTTGTGGTGATCTCTATCAAAATGAGGGTGGTCCCAAAAAATGGGATTTTTCACGTGGACTGTGTGTCGCTTTTAAAAGTGCTCCCCCTCTGGTCAACATATGAAATAACAAGTGTGTGTAAGAAATTAAAATGCGCCCCCTTTGGCCAAATTGTCATTCTAATATGACAACGCATTTGTCAACAATGCGTTTCTCGACAACATTATGTCAACAACACATTTATGTTGACAACTTGTCAATGTGGCACAGTGTCTTTATCCTGAGGTCTATGCTGATAACACGTTTGTCGACAACACTATTATGTCAACAACACATTTATGTTGACAACTTGTCCATGTGGCACAGTGTCTTTATCCTGAGGTCTATGCTGATAACACGTTTGTCGACAACACTATTATGTCAACAACACATTTATGTTGACAACTTGTCCATGTGGCACAGTGTCTTTATCCTGAGGTCTATGCTGAAAACACGTTGTCGACAACACTATTATGTCAACACATTTATGTTGACAAGTTGTCTACGTCGCACAGTGTCTTTATCCTGAGGTCTATGCTGATAACACGTTGTCGACAACACTATTAGGTTGGCAACAAATTTATGTTGATAACACGTTTCGGTTGACAACAGGTCTATGTCGCATAGTGTGTCTGTCCTGACAACGTCTGTGCTGACAACACGTTTGTCAACAATGTGTTTGTCGACAACACAATTATGTCGACAACACGTTCATGTCAACAACACGTTTATGTCGGTTATGTTGGAACATTTGTTCCGCCATGGAATCCACATACTGTGTATTTAAAAAGCCATACAAAAACAACATATCAGGAATAGACTCATGTATTCACTTGACAAAATGGGTATCTCACCACAACACTTTCACTTTCACTTTCAACACCGTCTCTGTTGGCAACAAATACTAGTTTGACCTCCTCTATTGAACACGGCCCTCAGGCAGTCTAAATAATGTCATTAGTTGCCTTAATAATTCAACATTAATTAACTTTAACACCTTCCGCCCGATTGGAGCTCAGATAGGCTCCAGCAAACCCTCGCAACCCCGAAAGGGACAAGCGGTAGAAAATGGATGTTGTAAGTGTGCAGGTTTGAGTGCGTTCCTAATCATGTGTCTCCTATGATTGATCAGATGATGTGGCCCCCTGCTGTCAGGGAGAGTGACACAAACAACCAGAGGAGACCACACAGCCATGTCTGCTGATCTCATCCAGTGTGAAGTCTTTGGTGAAAGGTGAGCACACGCACACGCACACACACGCACACACACACACACACACACACACACACACATTTGTGTAAAAACCCCGTTTTCATATGAGTTGGGAAATTGTGTTAGATGTAAATATAAACAGAATACAATGATTTGCAAATCATTTTCAACCTCATAATTAACTTAGAATTTCATGGCTGCAACACGTGCCAAAGTAGTTGGGAAAGGGCATGTTCACCACTGTGTTGCGTCACCTTTTCTGTTACCAACACTCAATAAACGTTTGGGAACTAATTGTTGAAGCTTTGAAAGTGGAATTCTTTCCCATTCTTGTTTTATGTAGAGCTTCAGTCCTTCAACAGTCCGGGGTCTCCGCTGTCGTATTTTACACTTCATAATGCGCCACACATTTTCCATGGGAGACAAGTCTGGATTGGAGGCGGGCCAGGAAAATACCCGCACTCTTTTTTTACGAAGCCACGCTGTTGTAACACTTGTCTTGTTGAAATAACCATGATAACGTTGCTTGGATGACAACATATGTTGTTCCAAAACCTGTATGTACCTTTCAGCATTAATGGTGCCTTCACAGATGTGTAAGTTACCCATGCTTTGGGCACTAATGCACCCTCATACCATCACAGATGCTGGCTTTTCAACTTTGCGCCTATAACAATCCGAATGGTTATTTTCCTCTTTGTTCTGGAGGACACCACGTCCTCTGTTTCCAAATATAATTTGAAATGTGGACTCGTCAGACCACAGAACACTTTTCCACTTTGCATCAGTCCATCTTAGGTGAGCTCGGGCCCAGCCAAGCCGGCGGCGTTTCTGGGTGTTGTTGATAAATGGGTTTGGCTTTGCATAGTAGAGTTTTAACTTGCACTTACAGATGTAACAAGTTACTGTAGTTACTGACAGTGGTTTTATGAAGTGTTCCTGAGCCCACGTGGTGATATCCTTTACACACTGATGTCAGTTTTTGATGCAGTAGCGCCTGAGAGATCAAAGGTCCGTAATATCATCGCTTATGTGCAGTGATTTCTCCAGATTCCCTGAACCTTTTGATGATTTTACGGACCGTAGATGATCAAATCCCTAAACACCTTGCAATAGCTCGTTGAGAAATGTTCTAAAACTGTTCGGCTATTTGCTTACAAAGTGGTGACCTTCGCCCCATCCTTGTTTGTGAATTACTTAGCATTTCATGGAAGCTGCTTTTATACCCAATCATGGCACCCACCTGTTCCCAATTAGCCTGCACACCTGTGGGATGTTCCAAATAAGTGTTAGATGAGCATTCCTCAACTTTATCAGTATTAAGCCCGGTACCAATCGAGCCGCGGTGTTTGGGGACCACTCCTTTAGGGCAGTGGTCCCCAACCTTTTTGTATCCGCTTAATAATTTGTACCGCGGCTCGGGGGTGGGGGTAGGGGTTGGTGGGGGGGTAATCCTTTTTTTTTTTTTTTTTTTTTTTTCTTTGTCATGAAAAAGGGACGTTTTTGTCATGAAAAACGGAGGTTTTTGTTGTTGGTGCACTAATTGTAAGTGTATATTGTGGTTTTTTTTAATGTTGATTTAATAAATTATTATTATTTTTTTTATAATAAAAATTAATAAAAAATTCTTCTGCGGCCCGGTGGTTGGGGACCACTGCTTTAGGGGGCCTGTTTTTTTGGTCCCCATACCATCAGAGGTCCCCTAAAGTTGACTGTGTAAACAGAGCCATGTCCCCACTAAGTCAGCATTGCCAGAACACACACACACAAACACCATGTCCCCACTAAGTCAGCATTGCCAGAACACACAAACACACACCATGTCCCCACTAAGTCAGCATTGCCAGAACACACAAACACACACCATGTACCCACTAAGTCAGCATTGCCAGAACACACACACACGCACACACACACACACACACACACACCATGTCCCCACTAAGTCAGCATTGCCAGAACACACACACACACACCATGTCCCCACTAAGTCAGCATTGCCAGAACACACAAACACACACCATGTCCCCACTAAGTCAGCATTGCCAGAACACACAAACACACACCATGTCCCCACTAAGTCAGCATTGCCAGAACACACAAACACACACCATGTCCCCACTAAGTCAGCATTGCCAAAACACACACCATGTCCCCACTAAGTCAGCATTGCCAAAACACACACCATGTCCCCACTAAGTCAGCATTGCCAGAACACACAAACACACACCATGTCCCCACTAAGTCAGCATTGCCAGAACACACACACACACACACACCATGTCCCCACTAAGTCAGCATTGCCAGAACACACAAACACACACCATGTCCCCACTAAGTCAGCATTGCCAGAACACACAAACACACACCATGTCCCCACTAAGTCAGCATTGCCAGAACAAACACACACACACCATGTCCCCACTAAGTCAGCATTGCCAGAACACACACACACACACACCATGTCCCCACTAAGTCAGCATTGCCAGAACACACAAACACACACCATGTTCCCACTAAGTCAGCATTGCCAGAACACACAAACACACACCATGTCCCCACTAAGTCAGCATTGCCAGAACACACAAACACACACCATGTCCCCACTAAGTCAGCATTGCCAGAACACACAAACACACACCATGTCCCTACTAAGTCAGCATTGCCAGAACACACAAACACACACCATGTCCCCACTAAGTCAGCATTGCCAGAACACACACACACACACCATGTCCCCACTAAGTCAGCATTGCCAGAACACACACACACACACCATGTCCCCACTAAGTCAGCATTGCCAGAACACACAAACACACACCATGTCCCCACTAAGTCAGCATTGCCAGAACACACAAACACACACCATGTCCCCACTAAGTCAGCATTGCCAGAACACACACACACACACACCATGTCCCCACTAAGTCAGCATTGCCAGAACACACAAACACACACCATGTCCCCACTAAGTCAGCATTGCCAGAACACACACACACACACCATGTCCCCACTAAGTCAGCATTGCCAGAACACACAAACACACACCATGTTCCCACTAAGTCAGCATTGCCAGAACACACAAACACACACCATGTCCCCACTAAGTCAGCATTGCCAGAACACACAAAAACACACCATGTCCCCACTAAGTCAGCATTGCCAGAACACACAAACACATACCATGTCCCACTAAGTCAGCATTGCCAGAACACACAAACACACACCATGTCCCCACTAAGTCAGCATTGCCAGAACACACAAACACACACCATGTCCCCACTAAGTCAGCATTGCCAGAACACACACACACACACACACACACACACCATGTCCCCACTAAGTCAGCATTGCCAGAACACACACACCATGTCCCCACAAAGTCAGCATTGCCAGAACACACACACACACACACACCATGTCCCCACTAAGTCAGCATTGCCAGAACACACAAACACACACCATGTCCCCACTAAGTCAGCATTGCCAGAACACACACACACACACACCATGTCCCCACTAAGTCAGCATTGCCAGAACACACAAACACACACCATGTCCCCACTAAGTCAGCATTGGCAGAACACACAAACACACACCATGTCCCCACTAAGTCAGCATTGCCAGAACACACACACACACACACCATGTCCCCACTAAGTCAGCATTGCCAGAACACACAAACACACACCATGTCCGCACTAAGTCAGCATTGCCAGAACACACAAACACACACCATGTCCCCACTAAGTCAGCATTGCCAGAACACACAAACACACACCATGTCCCCACTAAGTCAGCATTACCAGAACACACACACACACACCATGTCCCCACTAAGTCAGCATTGCCAGAACACACACACCATGTCCCCACAAAGTCAGCATTGCCAGAACACACACACAAACACACACCATGTCCCCACTAAGTCAGCATTGCCAGAACACACAAACACACACCATGTCCCCACTAAGTCAGCATTGCCAGAACACACAAACACACACCATGTCCCCACTAAGTCAGCATTGCCAGAACACACAAACACACACCATGTCCCCACTAAGTCAGCATTTCCAGAACACACACACACACACACACACACACTGACTTGAATCAGCCTTATTAAAGTTCAATATGTGTGCGATGTAAAAAAAACAATAAGGAATCTTGGAAACACTGAAGTTGACTTTGAGCGTCGCCTCTTTAGTTGCTGATAGAGGAAATGGAGTTGATGTACGTCCAGGCCGCTATAAAATGATAAATGGCGGGCCACGTCCCCAGATGGAATTGCTGCTCGCTCTCTGTGGAGAATCACAAAGAGCTTGTTCTGTACACCTCCATTTCTCTCTCTCGCCGTACCCCCGCACTTCTTTGCCACAATGTCACTTTCTCGGGGGACTACAACACTTCCTAGCAGGGGGGGGGGGCAACTTCTCCAAGTTGCATCCATCACGCTGACGAGTGGCGAGGGAAAGTGTTTATGACGAGGCATCCAGACGGGGTCTTCTCAGAGGAAGTAATAGAGGAAACAATCCTTTCCAGGGTCAAACTGTCACCACCTTATAGTGTTGTCAACATAGACAGGTTGTCAACATAAACCTGTTGTTGACATGAAAGTGTTTTCAACATAATAGTGTTGCAGACACACACGTGTTGTCGACATAATTGTATTGTCGACAAACGTATTTTTGACAAACGTGTTGTCAGCATAGACGTTGTCAGGGTAGAGACACTGTGCAACGTAGACACGATGTCAACATAAACACGTTGACATGTACGTGGTGTCACCATAATAGTGTTGTCGACATCATGTATATATTACATGTTATTATGAATGTTACTAGATACTACATACATGCTTACATTTTGTATATATTACATGTTATTATGAATGTTACTAGATACTACATACAGTATACACTTACATCATGTATATATTACATGTTATTATGAATGTTACTAGATATTACATATATACTTACATCATGTGTATATTACATGTTATTATGAATGTTACTAGATACTACATATATACTTACATCATGTACATATTACATGTTATTATGAATGTTACTACATTACATATAAACTTACATCCTGTATATATGACATATTATGAATGTTACTACATGACATATATACTTACATCATGTATATATTACATGTTATTATGAATGTTACTAGATACTACATATATACTTACATCATGTATATATTACATGTTATTATGAATGTTACTACATGACATATATACATACTTACATCATGTATAAATTACGTGTTATTATGAATGTTACTAGATACTACATATATACATACTTAATGTACATATCACATGTTATTATGAATGTTACTGGATATTACATATATACTTACATCATGTGTATATTACATGTTATTATGAATATTACTACATGACATATATACATACTTACATCATGTATAAATTACATGTTATTATGAATGCTACTAGATACTACATACATACTTACATCATGTATATATTACATGTTATTATGAATGTTACTACATTACATATAAACTTACATACTGTATACATGACATGTTATTATGAATATTACTACATGACATATATACATACTTACATCATGTATATATTACATGTTATTATGAATGTTACTAGATACTACATATATACATACTTAATGTATATATTACATGTTATTATGAATGTTACTAGATATTACATATATACTTACATCATGTGTATATTACATGTTATCATGAATGTTACTAGATACTACATATATACTTACATCCTGTATATATTACATTTTATTATGAATGTTACTACATGACATATATACTTACATCATGTGTATTTTACATGTTATTATGAGTATTACTACATGACATATATATACTTACATCATGTATATATTACATGTTATTATGAATGTTACTACATTACATATAAACTTACATACTGTATACATGACATGTTATTATGAATATTACTACATGACATATATACATACTTACATCATGTATATATTACATGTTATTATGAATGTTACTAGATACTACATATATACATACTTAATGTATATATTACATGTTATTATGAATGTTACTAGATATTACATATACACTTACATCATGTGTATATTACATGTTATTATGAATGTTACTACATGACATATATACTTACATCATGTATATATTACATGTTATTATGAATGTTACTACATGACATATATACTTACATCATGTACATATTAGATGTTATCATGAATGTTACTACATACATACTTAAAGCGTGTATATAAAACCTTGATGGAAGTGTTTTAGAGTGCTTTATAGGCGGATCAGAGCGAAAACCATCAACTCCATTGTTTGCTGACTTTTGCTAATGTTTATTTACCATTTAGAATGCATTAAAAAAAACATATGTGTTCTTGTCGGCCATAAAGATTGTGATGGATAGGCAAAATAAAGATAAAAGTGCAGTTCCACTTTAAATGAGTTCTGCTGTACTGGCTAAGGAACTATATTTAGTAAGAGTGGTAGTCCAACTGACTAAAATCTTCATAATAAATGTAACTAAATGTATTCATCATTGTTAGTAGAATATAATAATTTGAGGTACGGGCTTTCGGAGCAGCCTGCATGTTGTACTTGATACAAGTGTGCTCCATAAAGAGTTAATCCGCAGCATTTCCGTGGTAACATTTGGTTTGAAAAGGTCAGCAGTCTTGAGTGCTTCCTCATTTGCATGCAGGGACGTCTTCCTCGCCCTCGCCGGGTGGGTGGCTGTGTTTGCCTTTATGCCCCTCGCTCCGCACACAGCCGCTGCTCGCCCGAGCGCAACCTGCGGCCCACAATAGAGTTGTGTAATCGTCCAACTTTATCATCCTTATTGTCGCTACTGCCTGTCTGCCGGGCGAGTTACGAGGCGTGAGGAGACGTCTGCTGGTGGACGTCCTAAAAATACCTGCCAGGCTCTGCTCTCTTTTCTCAGCTTGCATAATTGAATATATAATCATTTATCCGGCTTGGACTCTTTTATTTTTTGGTCAATAGTTTTTGCTTTTCCAGAGGTGACCTACGTGCTAACGCCGCCATTAGCACGACTCTACAGGTGGCAGCTCCTTAGGCCGTGAATGTACCCGTGAACCAGGGGTGTCCAAAGTGCGGCCCGCAGGTCATTTTTTTAACGGCCCCACGGCACATTTTAAAAATACGATTGAAGAATTATTCAAACGTAAAAAGTGATATAAAAGAGCAAACGGGTGAAATGTAACAAGAAAATGTAGCAATGTTTACTCTAATAACACAAAGCTGCCATGCAGGCTGTTTCTTTCTTTAAAAAATAATAATGAATCAAAATCAATGTCATTATGAATTATTGACCTATTCAAGGCTCCAATTAAGTCACGTTAAATTTTCCACTTTGAGATATTCTTGGGGAAAAATGTTGCATATTTTGTGTTTGCCATATAAAAAACTGAGCTGTTTTTTTTTAACAAGGGCCTAAAATGAACAAACAAAAAACACAAACTACAATAAAATTTAGAAATGACGGATGGATCTGAAGTTGATCTCGAGATTATTGTGTTGAAAGAAAACAGTAAAAAAAATTATAATTCACTTTTTAACACTTTAATGAGTATCAATCAATCAATGTTTACTTATATAGCCCTAAATCACTAGTGTCTCAAAGGGCTGCACAAACCACTACGACATCCTCGGTAGGCCCACATAAGGGCAAGGAAAACTCACACCCAGTGGGACGTCGGTGACAATAATGACTATGAGAACCTTGGAGAGGAGGAAAGCAATGGATGTCGAGCGGGTCCAACATGATACTGTGAAAGTTCAATCCATAATGGATCCAACACAGTCGCGAGAGTCCAGTCCAAAGCGGATCCAACACAGCAGCGAGAGTCCCGTTCACAGCGGAGCCAGCAGGAAACCATCCCAAGCGGAGGCGGATCAGCAGCGCAGAGATGTCCCCAGCCGATACACAGGCAAGCAGTACATGGCCACCGGATCGGACCGGACCTCCTCCACAAGGGAGAGTGGGACATAGAAGAAAAAGAAAAGAAACGGCAGATCAACTGGTCTAAAAAGGGAGTCTATTTAAAGGCTAGAGTATACAAATGAGTTTTAAGGTGAGACTTAAATGTTTCTACTGAGGTGGCATCTCAAACTGTTACCGGGAGGGCATTCCAGATTACTGGAGCCCGAACGGAAAACGCTCTATAGCCCGCAGACTTTTTTTGGGCTTTGGGAATCACTAACAAGCCGGAGTCCTTTGAACGCAGATTTCTTGCCGGGACATATGGTACAATACAATCGGCAAGATAGGATGGAGCTAGATCGTGTAGTATTTTATACGTAAGTAGTAAAACCTTAAAGTCACATCTTAAGTGCACAGGAAGCCAGTGCAGGTGAGCCAGTACAGGCGTAATGTGATCAAACTTTCTTGTTCTTGTCAAAAGTCTAGCAGCCGCATTTTGTACCAACTGTAATCTTCTAATGCTAGACATGGGGAGACCCGAAAATAATACGTTACAGTAGTCGAGGCGAGACGTAACAAACGCATGGATAATGATCTCAGCGTCTTTAGTGGACAGAATGGAGCGAATTTTAGCGATATTACGGAGATGAAAGAAGGCCGTTTTAGTAACGCTTTTAATGTGTGCCTCAAAGGAGAGAGTTGGGTGGAAGATAATACCCAGATTCGTTACCGAGTCGCCTTGTTTAATTGTTTGGTTGTCAAATGTTAGAGTTGTATTATTAAATAGAGGTCGGTGTCTAGCAGGACCGATAATCAGCATTTCCGTTTTTTTGGCGTTGAGTTGCAAAAAGTTAGCGGACATCCATTGTTTAATTTCATTAAGACACGCCTCCAGCTGACTACAATCCGGCGTGTTGGTCAGCTTTAGGGGCATGTAGAGTTGGGTGTCATCAGCATAACAGTGAAAGCTAACACCGTATTTGCGTATGATGTCACCTAGCGGCAGCATGTAGATGCTGATGTAGGACCCTTTTGGATCACCAATCATTTTAGTGCGATTTGTTTTTAAGTGTCATTGCTCAAAAAATAATAATGAATTAAAATCAATGGTGTTATGAGTTGTTGACCTTTTTAATGCTCCAATTATTTTATAATCTCTAATATTCCACTTAAAAAAATATTGGGTGATAATATTGCATTTTTTGTGTTTTTTTCCATCAAAAAACAGGGTTTTCTTTGACAAAAAGAGCATATAACTTAAATCTTTAAAATCATTGTATTGACAGATGGACCCAATGTTGATCTGGAGATTTTAAACTTGAATAATAATAAAACAAAATAATACTAAATAATGACACATTTTTAAAGGCCTACTGAAAGCCACTACTAGCGACCACGCAGTCTGATAGTTTATATATCAATGATGAAATATTAACATTGCAACACATGCCAATACGGCCTTTTTAGTTTACTAAATTGCAATTTTAAATTTCCCGCGGAGTTTCTTGTTGAAAACGTCGCGGAATGATGACGCGTATGATGACGCGTGTTTGTGAAGTTATTGGTTGGAGGGGACATATTAGCCCAGCGCCACTTACGGCTAAAAGTCATCTTTTTCATCGCATAATTACACAGTATTTTGGACTTCTGTGTTGCTGAATCTTTTGCAATTTATTCAATTAATAATGGAGACGTCAAAGAAGAATGCTGTTGGTGGAAAGCGGTGGATTGCAGCTGCCTTTAGCACCGAGACACAGCCGGTGTTTATTTGTTGTGAAGCTTTAACACAGAGTGGTCAAGCGAACATGTTTCTCGACGTCAACCAGCAAGTTTTTGGATGGGAAAATTCTGATATTAAGTCGGCTCTTACCGGAGACATCAGTGGATTATGCGTCGTCCTGCAGTAGCTGTCAAAAAAGGCAGCTGTTAGCTTGGCTCCTCGGCTTCTCTCTGAAACACTGCATGTTCACCACAGCCATCTGACTTTGAGGTATGACTTTACAATCTCACTAAAACACTAGTAAAACAATAAGCAGATAAGGGATCTTCCAGAATTATCCTAGTAAATGTGTCTGATTTAAACTGAAACGCTCACACTGCCGCCGCCTGGAGCCGTCGCTTTTTATTTTATTAATTTATCTATTTTTTTTCTAGTCCTTCATTATCAATATCCTCATCCACGAATCTTTCATCCTCGCTTCAAATGAATGGGGAAATTGTCGCTTTCTCGGTCTGAATCGCTCTCGCTGCGGGTGGCCATGATTGTAAACAATGTTCCGATGTGAGGAGCTCCACAACCCGTGACGTCACGCGCACATCGTCTGCTACTTCCGGTACAGACAAGGCTTTTTTATTAGCGACTAAAAATGTTCTCTACTAAATGCTTTCAGCAAAAATATGGCAATATTGCGAAATGATCAAGTATGACGTAGAATGGACCTGCTATCCCCGTTTAAATAAGAACATCTCATTTCAGTAGGCCTTTAATATTTTTTTGACCAAAACACTTTGGGGTCCCATCCATATGTATATATATATATATATTAATATATATAAATGGGTATTTCTGTCTGTCATTCCGTCGTACATTTTTTTTCCTTTTACGGAAGGTTTTTTTGTAGAGAATAAATGATGAAAAAAACACTTAGTTGAATGGTTTAAAAGAGGAGAAAACAGGAAAAAAAAGAAAATTAAATTCTGAAACATAGTTTATCTTCAATTTCGACTCTTTAAAATTCAAAATTCAACCCCCAAATAAATGAAGGGAAAAACTAGCTAATTCGAATCTCTTTGAATTTTTTTAAAAAATAATTCATGGAACATCATTAGTAATTTTTCCTGATTAAAATTAATTTTAGAATTTTGATGACATGTTTTAAATAGGTTAAAATCCAATCTGCACTTTGTTAGAATATATAACAAATTGGACCAAGCTATATTTCTAACAAAGACAAATCGTTATTTCTTTTAGATTTTCCAGAACAAAAATTTTAAAAGAAATTCAAAATACTCGGAAATAAGATTTAAATTTGATTCTAAAGATTTTTTTAGATTTCCCAGAATAACTTTTTGGAATTTTAATCATAATAAGTTTGAATAAATATTTCACAAATAAACACAAGCTAAAATGAAAAATTAAATCAAAATGGCGGTTTAGCTCGGTTGGTAGAGTGGCCGTGCCAGCAACTTGAGGGTTGCAGGTTCGATTCCCGCTTCTGCCAACCTAGTCACTGCCGTTGTGTCCTTGGGCAAGACACTTTACCCACCTGCTCCCAGTGCCACCCACACTGGTTTAAATGTAACTTAGATATTGGGTTTCACTATGTAAAGCGCTTTGAGTCACTTGAGAAAAAGCGCTATATAAATCTAATTCACTAATTCTTTACAATAAAAATAAAAATACTTGAACATTGATTTAAATTGTCAGGAAAGAAGAGGAAGGAATTTAAAAGGTAAAAAGGTATATGTGTTTAAAAATCCTAAAATCATTTTTAAGGTTGTATTTTTTCTCTAAAATTGTCTTTCTGAAAGTTAGAAGAAGCAAAGTAAAAAATGAATTAATTTATTCAAACAAGTGAAGACCAAGTCTTTAAAATATTTTCTTGGATTTTTAAATTCTATTTGAATTTTGTCTCTTTTAGAATTAAAAATGTCGAGCAAAGCGAGACCAGCTTGCTAGTAAATAAATACAATTTAAAAAATAGAGGCAGCTCACTGGTAAGTGCTGCTATTTGAGCTATTTTTAGAACAGGCCAGCGGGCGACTCATCTGGTCCTTACGGGCACCGCGTTGGTGACCCCTGGTTTAAATTAATCCCCCAATTTGTGATCTTCTATAACAGGTAGGTGAGTCCCGATGCACATTTTTCACTTCCATTGCGATACCAGAATGGGCTCCTTTGATATCGGCTGATACTGGTTTTAATCTGATAGTATACCAGCACAAATGGCAAAATGAATATTTTAGTACCGTATTTTTCGGACTATTTCAGTGCACCTTATGACCAGGGGTTGTATTCCAGTTTCAAGTAAGGGTTAGGATATATTCAATTTAATTCAGATGGGGGGCGACCCCGAAAGGGAATAAGCGGTAGGAAATGGATGGATGGATGAAAAAATGTTTTTTCCAATGAGAAGAATGTTAAAAAGTAACTTTTGGAGAATGCGGGCATTGATCCCGCTACCTCTCGCATGCGAAGCAAGCGCTCTACCATTTGAGCTAATTCCCCAGATTTTATACCAGGCTGTAACTCTTTCTGTGACATCAACAACACCCATGGTCAATGTGTTCTACACACATGGGTTCCCAAAAAGCCGGCACATATTTTCCAGAATTGACCTCACCCACAGGAAGTTTTGTCCATGGATGTTGTCATTCATACACCTCATTGTATTCTCGGGACATTTAATTGATGAAAACTGGACTGTTCACTTATGGGTTAAGTTCAAACTAGGGTTGTGGTTCCAATTTGAGACTTTGGTTCATTGAAACTATTTCCTACTATATTTTTTTGAAAAATCATTTGGAGAATGCAGGTGTCGATCCCGCTACCTCTCACATGCTAAGCGAGCGCTCTACCATTTGAGCTAATTCCCATATTATTTCTGCGACATCAACAACACCCATAGTCAACGTGTTGTACTCACATGGGTTACGATCAAGTTAGGGTTGGGGTTTCGATTAGAATTTTGATTTGGTTTATTAAAACCATTCCAGACTATAATTTATTGCAAAGACTACTGCGTCAGGAACAATACCAGCAGAGAATGAAAGCATTGAGATCGCTACCTCACACATGCAGAGAAAATTATCTAGCATTTGAGCAAATTTGTATTTTAAATTTGGGTTTGAATTTTCTGAATTAATGTCAGATTAAGATTGTTTTCAAGAGGAACATGGTAAAAACATGACATTTGGAGAATGCAGGTATTGATCTCACTACCTCTCACATGCTAAGCAAGCTTATGTGAGCAAATTCCCCTGTTTACCTACGATATTGTTACATTTTCTGTGACATCAACAACACCCATAGTCAATGTGTTCCACACACATGGTTACGATCAAGTTAGAGTTGAGACTTAGGTATAGATAAAACTAATTCAGACTATTATGTTTTTCAAAAATTATAGCGTCATGAACAATAGCAACAGAGAATATGAAATTGATGTCGATTAGGGTTTCTGATTCGGGTTCAATATGAGGTTGGGGTTTACTAAAACTATTTGAGTCAATGCTTTTTAAGGAGACTATGGTCAAGAATATTCAAATCAGAGAATGCGTGCATCAATCCACCAACTACTTACATGTAAAGCAAGCACTCTACCACTTGAGCTAAACCCCCCATTGAAACTAAAAGCTGCCGCATATTTTCCAGAATTGACCTCACCTACAGCCCGTTACGCTTTCTGTAACGTCAACAACACCCAGAGTCAATGTGTTCTACACACATGGGTTACAACGTTTTGGATGTGTTGGTGCTTTCAAAAGCCGCTACCTCTCATATGCAAAGCAAACAATCTAGTATTAGAGACAACTTATATCTGGGTTTCAAGTTTCAGTAAGGATTTACTAAAGCAACTAAACAATGATTTGTTTTCCAAAAAAGCCCACAATCAAGAATATAACACTTGGAGAATATGGGTATCGATCCCACTACCTCTCACATGCGAAGCGAGCGCTCTAGCATTTGAGCTAATTACCCCGTTTAGGGAAATATTTCGATTAGGTAGATACTTGAACATCCTCGCCAGGCACACGTCGTTCCTTCTTCTCCCAAGAGTCCGTCATATGTCCAGCAACAACCGTTCCGTCAAGACAGGCAGGTTCCCCCGAACTTGAATCATTTGTGGCAGCTTTAAGACCATAACACTTGGAAAATGCAGGCATCGATCCCGCTACCTCTCACATGCTAAACGAGCGCTCTACCATTTGAGCGAATTCCTCTGTAAAATGAAGTTGTTACGTTTTCTGTGACATCAACAACACCCATAGTCAATGTGTTCTACTCACATGGGTTATGATCAAGGTAGGTTTGAGACTTTGGTTTATTAAAACTAATTCATACTATTATTTTTTTGGAAATGATAGCGTCATGAACAATACCAACAGAGAATATGAACATTGAAATCGATAAGGTTTTTTTTAATTAGGGTTCAATATGAGGTTGGGGTTTACTACAACTATTTCAGACAATGATTTTTTTCAAGAAGAATACAGTTGAGGAACATAATATTGGAGAATGCGGGCGTCGATCCCGCTACCTCTCACATGCTAAGCGAGCACTCTACCATTTGAGCCACCTCCCCTGTATAATGGTATTGTTACGTTTTCTGTGACATCAACAACACCCACAGTCAATGTGTTCTACTCACATGGGTTATGATCAAGTTAGGTTCGGGACTTTGGTTTATTAAAACTAATTCATACTATTATTTTTTTCCAAAATAATAGCGTCATGAACAATACCAACAGAGATTATGAACATTGATATCGATTAGGGTTTTCATGAGGGTTCAATATGAGGTTGGGGTTAACTACAACTATTTCAGACAATGATTTTTTTCAAGAAGAATACGGTTAAGAAAATATTATTGGAGAATGCGGGCATCGAACACGCTACCTCTCACATGCTAAGCGAGCGCTCTACCATTTGAGCCACCTCCCCTGTATAATGGTATTGTTCCGTTTTCTGTGACATCAACAACACCCACAGTCAATGTGTTCTACTCACATGGGTTATGATCAAGTTAGGTTTGAGACTTTGGTTTTTAAAACTATTTCATACTATTATTTTTTTCAAAAATAATAGCGTCATGAACGATACCAACAGAGAATATGAACATTGATGTCGATTAGGGTTTTTAATTAGAGTTCAATATGAGGTTGGGGTTTACTACAACTATTTCAGACAATGATTTTTTTCAAGAAGAATACGGTTAAGAACATAATAATGGAGAATGCGGGCATTGATCCCGCTACCTCTCACATGCTAAGCGAGCGCTCTACCATTTGAGCTAATTCCCCTGTATAATTAAACTGTTACGTTTTCTATGACATCAACAACACCCACAGTCAATGTGTTCTACTCACATGGGTTATGATCAAGTTAGGTTTGGGGTTTTGATTTCGAGTCTTTGGTTTATCAAAACTATTTTAGACTAATATTCATCATTCCGGCAACTACTTGCATGTGAAGCAAGCACTCTAACACTTGAGCTAAATCCTCCATTGAAGCTAAAAGCCAACGCGTATTTTCCAATATTGACCTCACCCACAGGAAGTTTTGTCTATGGATGTTGTCATTCATACACCTCATTGTATTCTCGGGACATTCAATTGATGAAAACTGGACTGTTCACTTATGGGTTAAGATCTGACTAGGGTTGTGGTTTCAAATTGAGACTTTGGTTTATTAAAACTATTCCAGACTATAATTTATTGCAAAAATGACTGCGTCAGGAACAATACCAACAGAGAATGAAAGCATTGATGTCGCTACCTCACACATGCAGAGCAAACGATGTAGCATTTCAGGATTTTTTTTACTTCAATAAGAACAGAGTTAAATAAATTCCTTGTGGAGAATGCGGGTATCGATCCCGCTACCTCTCGCTTGCGAAGCAAGCGGTCTACCATTTGAGCTAATTCCCCTGTCTTTAACAAGCCGCCCGTTACGCTTTCTGTAACATCAACAACACCCAGAGTCAATGTGTTCTACACACATGGGTTACAACGTTTTGGATGTGTTGGTGCTTTCAAAAGCCGCTACCTCTCACATGCAAAGCAAACAATCTAGTATTAGAGACAACTTGTATTTGGGTTTCAAGTTTCAGTAAGGATTTATTTAATCAACTAAACAATGATTTCTTTTCCAAAAAGGACACAATCAAGAATATAACATTTGGAGAATATGGGTATCGATCCCACTACCTCTCACATGCGAAGCGAGCACTCTACCATTTGAGCTAATTCCCCCGTTTAGGAATAGATTCCGATTAGGTAGATACTTGAACATCCTCGCCAGGCACACGTCGTTCCTTCTTCTCCCAAGAGTCCGTCATATGTCCAGCAACAACCGTTCCATCAAAACAGGCAGGTTCCTCCCAACCTGAATCATTTGTGGCAGCTTTAGGGTACTTTGTACTTTGCCAGCATCTTCCAATTTGTCAACAAAATTGAACAACATTTACTCCAATCAGGAGATATTCTCTGGCCATGATTCCGAATAAGTAGATACTGTATCTTCAAGGTCCTGGACTGGAAGGGTGACTTGCATACGTCGTTCCTTCTTCTCCCAAGAGTCCGTCATGTGTCCAGCAACAACCGTTCCGTCAAGACAGGCAGGTTCCCCCCAACCTGAGATCTTGTCAATTTCGTTGAGAAGCCTTGTCAATCAATCAATGTTTAGATTTTACAGAGCAGTGCAAACAGTGGCAACACGAGAGTTAAGATAAGACAAAACATGCTTGAAGATATCGACCTCACCTACTGGAAGAGTTGTCTATGGATGTTGTCATTCACCCTGGTCATGGTATTCTCAGGACATTCAACTGATCACAACAGGACTGCTCAGTTTGTTCCATCTTTACCTTAGATTGGTCAGATCACTTCGACGCACAGCAAGGGCTCTGGAACCACTTCTCTCGAGAGGGATTGGACCCTCTTCCACTCTGGCGTTGCCGGCAGTGAGAGGCGACGGGCTGGGGTGGCAATTCTTGTTTCCCCCCGGCTCAAAGCCTGTACGTTGGAGTTCAACCCGGTGGACGAAAGGGTAGCCTCCCTCCGCCTTCGGGTGGGAGGACGGGTCTTGACTGTTGTTTGTGCTTATGCACTAAACAGCAGTTCAGAGTACCCACCCTTTTTGGGAACACTCGAGGGAGTACTGGAAAGTGCTCCCCCGGGTGATTCCCTTGTCCTACTGGGAGACTTCAACGCTCACGTTGGCAACGACAGTGAAACCTGGAGAGGCGTGATTGGGAAGAATGGCCGCCCGGATCTGAACCCGAGTGGTGTTTTGTTATTGGACTTTTGTGCTCGTCACAGTTTGTCGATAACAAACACCATGTTCAAACATAAGGGTGTCCATATGTGCACTTGGCACCAGGACACCCTAGGCCGCAGTTCCATGATCGACTTTGTAGTTGTGTCATCGGATTTGCGGCCTCATGTTTTGGACACTCGGGTGAAGAGAGGGGCGGAGCTTTCTACCGATCACCACCTGGTGGTGAGTTGGCTGCGATGGTGGGGGAGGATGCCGGACAGACCTGGGAGGCCCAAACGCATTGTGAGGGTCTGCTGGGAACGTCTGGCAGAGTCTCCTGTCAGACAAAGTTTCAATTCCCACCTCCGGAAGAACTTTGAACATGTCACGAGGGAGGTGCTGGACATTGAGTCCGAGTGGACCATGTTCCGCACCTCTATTGTCGAGGCGGCAGATCGGAGCTGTGGCCGCAAGGTAGTTGGTGCCTGTCGGGGCGGCAATCCTAAAACCCCTTGGTGGACACCAGCGGTGAGGGATGCCGTCAAGCTGAAGAAGGAGTCCTATCGGGTCCTTTTGGCTCATAGGACTCCGGAGGCAGTGGACAGGTACCGACAGGCCAAGCGGTGTGCAGCTTCAGCGGTCGCGGAGGCAAAAACTCGGACATGGGAAGAGTTCGGGGAAGCCATGGAAAACGACTTCCGGACGGCTTCGACGCGATTCTGGACCACCGTCCGCCGCCTCAGGAAGGGGAAGCAGTGCACTATCAACACCGTGTATGGTGCGGATGGTGTTCTGCTGACCTCGACTGCGGATGTTGTGGATAGGTGGAAGGAATACTTCGAAGACCTCCTCAATCCCACCAACACGTCTTCCTATGAGGAAGCAGTGCCTGGGGAATCAGTGGTGGACTCTCCTATTTCTGGGGCTGAGGTCGCTGAGGTAGTTAAAAAGCTCCTCGGTGGCAAGGCCCCAGGGGTGGATGAGATCCGCCCGGAGTTCCTTAAGGCTCTGGATGCTGTGGGGCTGTCTTGGTTGACAAGACTTTGCAGCATCGCGTGGACATCGGGGGCGGTACCTCCGGATTGGCAGACCGGGGTGGTGGTTCCTCTCTTTAAGAAGGGGGACCGGAGGGTGTGTTCCAACTATCGTGGGATCACACTCCTCAGCCTTCCCGGTAAGGTTTATTCAGGTGTACTGGAGAGGAGGCTACGTCGGATAGTCGAACCTCGGATTCAGGAGGAACAGTGTGGTTTTCGTCCTGGTTGTGGAACTGTGGACCAGCTCTATACTCTCGGCAGGGTTCTTGAGGGTGCATGGGAGTTTGCCCAACCAGTCTATATGTGCTTTGTGGACTTGGAGAAGGCATTCGACCGTGTCCCTCGGGAAGTCCTGTGGGGAGTGCTCAGAGAGTATGGGGTATCGGACTGTCTTATTGTGGCGGTCCGTTCCCTGTACGATCAGTGCCAGAGCTTGGTCCGCATTGCCGGCAGTAAGTCGAACACATTTCCAGTGAGGGTTGGACTCCGCCAAGGCTGTCCTTTGTCACCGATTCTGTTCATAACTTTTATGGACAGAATTTCTAGGCGCAGTCAAGGCGTTGAGGGGTTCCGGTTTGGTAGCCGCAGGATTAGGTCTCTGCTTTTTGCAGATGATGTGGTCCTGATGGCTTCATCTGACCGGGATCTTCAGCTCTCGCTGGATCGGTTCGCAGCCGAGTGTGAAGCGACCGGAATGAGAATCAGCACCTCCAAGTCCGAGTCCATGGTTCTCGCCCGGAAAAGGGTGGAGTGCCATCTCCGGGTTGGGGAGGAGACCCTGCCCCAAGTGGAGGAGTTCAAGTACCTAGGAGTCTTGTTCACGAGTGAGGGAAGAGTGGATCGTGAGATCGACAGGCGGATCGGTGCGGCGTCTTCAGTAATGCGGACGTTGTACCGATCCGTTGTGGTGAAGAAGGAGCTGAGCCGGAAGGCAAAGCTCTCAATTTACCGGTCGATCTACGTTCCCATCCTCACCTATGGTCATGAGCTTTGGGTCATGACCGAAAGGATAAGATCACGGGTACAAGCGGCCCAAATGAGTTTGGGTCTCTCCCTTAGAGATAGGGTGAGAAGCTCTGCCATCCGGGAGGGACTCAAAGTAAAGCCGCTGCTCCTTCACATCGAGAGGAGCCAGATGAGGTGGTTCGGGCATCTGGTCAGGATGCCACCCGAACGCCTCCCTAGGGAGGTGTTTAGGGCACGTCCAACCGGTAGGAGGCCACGGGGAAGACCCAGGACACGTTGGGAAGACTATGTCTCCCGGCTGGCCTGGGAACGCCTCGGGATCCCCCGGGAAGAGCTAGACGAAGTGGCTGGGGAGAGGGAAGTCTGGGTTTCCCTGCTTAGGCTGCTGCCCCCGCGACCCGACCTCGGATAAGCGGAAGATGATGGATGGATGGATGGATGGTCAGATCTAGTTAGATTAGATCTGACCAATCTAAGGCTCAATACAAAAAACCCCAGTGGTGTGCCGGAGAATAGGGATAATGTGTTCATATTTGTGGACCATCATTAGGATCCTGGCAGCACTGTTTTGGATGTGTTGGTGCTTTCAAAAGATGCTACCTCTCACAGCCAATTTCTATTGGGGTTTCAAGTTAGGGTTAGGATTTACTAAATCCATTTCAGACTATGATTTTTTTTCAAGAAGAATACAATCAAGACCATAACTCTTGGAGAATGCGGGCATCGATCCCGCTACCTCTCACATGCTAAGCGAGCGCTCTACCAATCGAGCTAATTCTCCTGTAAAATGAGCTTGTTACGTTTTCTGTGACATCAACAACACCCATAGTCAATGTGTTCTACTCACATGGGTTATGATCAAGTTAGGTTTGAGACTTTTGTTTATTAAAACTAATTCATACTATTGTTTTTTTCAAAAATAATAGCGTCATGAACAATACCAACAGAGAATATGAACATTGATATCGATTAGGGTTTTTAATTAGGGTTCAATATGAGGTTGGGGTTTACTACAACTATTTCAGACGATGATTTTTTTCAAAAAGAATACGGTTAAGAACATATTATTGGAGAATGCGGGCATCGATCCCGCTACCTCTCACATGCTAAGCGAGCGATCTACCATTTGAGTTAATTCCCCTGTAAAATAAACTTGTTAAGTTTTCAGTGACATCAACAACACCCATAGTCAATGTGTTCTACTCACATGGGTTATGATCAAGTTAGGTTTGGGACTTTGTTTTATTAAAACTAAAACAGGGAATATGAACATCGATATCGATTAGGGTTTTTATGAGGGTTCAATATGAGGTTGGGGTTTACTACAACTATTTCAGACAAAGATTTTTTTCAAGAAGAATACGGTAAGAACATAATATTGGAGAATGCGGGCGTTGATCCCGCTACCTCTCACATGCTAAGCGAGCGCTCTACCATTTGAGCTAATTCCCCTGTAAATTAAAATTGTTACGTTTTCTGTGACATCAACAACACCCATAGTCAATGTGTTCTACTCACATGGGCTATGCTCAAGTTAGGTTCGGGACTTTGGTTTATAAAAACTAATTCATACTATTGTTTTTTTCAAAAATAATAGCGTCATGAACAATACCAACAGAGAATATGAACATTGATATCGATTAGGGTTTTTAATTAGGGTTCAATATGAGGTTGGGGTTTACTACAACTATTTCAGACAATGATTTTCTTCAGGAGGAATACGGTTAAGAACATAATATTGGAGAATGCGGGCATTGGTCCCGCTACCTCTCACATGCTAAGCGAGCGCTCTACCATTTGAGCTAATTCCCCTGTATAATGAAATTGTTACGTTTTCTGTGACATCAACAACACCCATAGTCAATGTGTTCTACTCACATGGGTTATGATCAAGTTAGGTTTGATACTTTGGTTTATTAAAACTAATTCATACTATTATTTTTTTCAAAAATGATAGCGTCATGAACAATACCAACAGAAAATATCGATTAGGGTTTTTAATTAGGGTTCAATATGAGGTTGGGGTTTACTACAACTGTTTCAGACAATGATTTTTTTCGAGAAGAATACGGTTAAGAACATAATATTGGAGAATGCGGGCATCGATCGCGCTACCTCTCACATGCTAAGCGAGCACTCTACCATTTGAGCTAATTTCCCTGTTTAGTTAGTAGGCCGTTAATCTTTCTATGACATCAACAACACCCACAGTCAAAGTGTTCTACTCACATGGGTTACGATCATGTTAGGGTTGGGGTTTTGATTCAAGTCTTTGGTTTATTAAAACTATTTTAGACCAATATTCATCATTCCGGCAACTACTTGGATGTAAAGCAAGCACTCTAACACTTGAGCTAAATCCTCCATTGAAGCTAAAAGCCAACGCCTATTTTCCAATATTGACCTCACCCACAGGAAGTTTTGTCTATGGATGTTGTCATTCAACCACTTGCATGTCAATCAAGCACTCTACCACTTGAGCCAAACCCCCCATTTAAATAAAAGCTGCTGCATATTTTCCAGAATTGACCTCACCTACAGCCCGTTACGCTTTCTGTAACATCAACAACACCCAGAGTCAATGTGTTCTACACGCATGGGTTACGATGTTTTGGATGTGTTGGTCCTTTCAAAAGCCGCTACCTCTCACATGCAAAGCAAACAATCTAGTATTAGAGACAACTTATATCTGGGTTTCAAGTTTCAGTAAGGATTTACTAAATCAACTAAACAATGATTAATTTTCCAAAAAGGACACAATCAAGAATATAACATTTGGAGAATATGGGTATCGATCCCACTACCTCTCACATGCGAAGCGAGCGCTCTACCATTTGAGCTAATTCCCGCGTCTAGGGAAAGAATCCGATTAGGTAGATATGCAACAGTCACTGTTCTGCGTTGTGTCTTTTTTTCTTCGTGATGAACCACAGGATTCGAGTTGAGGAGGATTTATTCACCAGCTTTTTCATAGGGACAAAAAGAAAAGGGCGTCACATACAGTCCACAGTATCTCTCTCCACAGCTGCAGGAGTCAGTGCTCACTGAAGCTCAAACTTATGCTTACAAAAGGAAACAACAACAATAATGATAATAAAAATAATGAAAAGGCAAACAAAGCACAAAATAGTCCAAAAACCAATTAATTGAAATAAAAAACAGTAGATAAAGTATATACATCAGCAGACAGCAAAAATATACATTAGGGAAAAAAAAGGTCCTTATTATGTGTAGCAAATCACCTCTTTTTTTCCCCACTCACATCAACTCATTTTATATATTTTTTTACTTACAATAAACAATGCCAAAACTTATTAACAGACATACCTTTTTCATAGGGACAAAAAGAAAAGGGCGTCACATACAGTCCGCAGTATCTCTCTCCACTACAGAATAAAGAAAAAGGAAAAAAACACACACATTAATGGCACAGCAGCACACAAGATGTCCACACAGACGCAGCAGAGTACCCCCGACCCGTGCACAAACTCACGAGGCCAGGAAACCCCGCAGCAACTGCTGCTAGCATTAAGCTAATCCACACATCATTTAGCAAATAAGTCCGTTTTTTACAACACTTTAATAAAATGAAAATTCGGGAATTCAACCCGGATGCTTAACAGCATGCCACAAAACAGTGTTCACTTTGAAAATACTTTAAAAGTGACAGGCAAAAAGTTTATAAAGAAATAAAAAGGAGAGAGACATAAGCATGACTTACCAGCTGCAGGAGTCAGTGCTCACTGAAGCTGGTCACACAGGTGCAACGCCAAATCACCCCCCAGGGAAACAAAAAGGTATGTAATAGAAAACAATAGGGCGGAACCTATTTACAATGACAGACACTTTTGGGGAAGTTCACAACAGAAAATGATGTGAAATAAAATTATGTGAAATAAATTACCAAAAATTAAAAATAAAATTAAATTAAATTTAGCTCGGCTACATACTCCCCTCTGAACTTCACCAAAATACTTCAAGACTAAGCAGAGTACTCTAATACATTCATGTTATGCAACTTATTAGTTACTCACATCACTGAGAAAATGGCCGAGGAGGGCTGCGCAACCCTCCTGGGTACACTTGCAAAAAGAGGTGCCTTTTACACCACCTTACACATTACTTTACAAAGGTAATAAAAAAATATACCTTTTACAAGACAAGGAGTACCTAATATTTATCACTGCTACTGTAATACATGTTCAACCCCAAACATTGGATTGAACAACTATCTTATGGTACTTGATGGTTTACAGAGGTTTGTAACTCAAACAGGTATTTTCTTCTGGGTCATGTTCTGAATTAGCCTATCTACAGGTTTCACCAGCCTACCCACCCTTGTTCTTATACGGGAGACTACACTGATCCCTGTGCTTGGGGCGTCGTCACCATGGCCTCTCCCATCAATCATGCTTGACACACTCATTGGCCTCTGGCTGACACTTTCATCCAGATCAGGTTCTTCAAGCTCCTCATCAGCATCTAGACATTCTGATGGCGAATTGGCAGAAGCACTGTCCAGAACCCAACTGGCTGTTCGGTCTTCTGTGACATCTCCCGTCACCACATCCGAAACCCGACTTTGTGTCTCATCATGCCTTGACTCAGATGACTCAGTGAATGATGATTCAACATCCTCTTCATTCTCCAACTTAAGCGGAAGAAAGTTGGTACACAAGAGGCGGTTGCGATGGACGACTTTTTCATGACCACTACAAGTGTTCCTTATCCGGTAGGTATGACACCTTGGGTCTCTTGAGACAACCACATACGGAACGGACTCCCATTTGTCCGACAACTTCTTGCGTGCCCTTTCACATTTGTTTGACAAAAGTACTTGGTCTCCCTCAGCGATGTCATGACCTTTGGTCCTTTTGTTGTATAGTTCAGTCTGATGACGCTGACTGGAGACAGCATTTGCCTGGGCAGATGATAATGCCTCTTTTAACTCTTCCCTCAGTTTGAGGACATATTTATCATAGTCGACAATGTCACAGTCCCTCTCCACATTGTGGAACATTACGTCAACTGGGAGTCTGGGAATTCTTCCGTACATTAGATAGAACGGGGCATAACCCGTCGACTCATGGGCGGTGCAGTTGTAGGCGAAAGTCAATGTCTGCAACATTTGGGGCCATTTTTGCTTGGCTCTTGGAGGGAGAGCTCTGATCATGCTTCCCAATGTCCGGTTGAATCGTTCAACTACACCGTTTCCTATGGGGTGATAGGCCGTTGTCCTTGACTTCTTTACCCCAGAGATCAGCAGCAACTCTCGGATCAACTGGCTCTCAAAGTTGGCTCCTTGGTCGGAATGAATTCTCTCTGGAAAGCCGTAGACACAGAAGTATCGATCCCAGAGTTGACGAGCAACCTGCTTTGCTGACTGATCATGACATGGAAAAGCGTGAGCCATTTTTGTGAAGTGGTCAGTGATGACCAGGACATCCACAGTATTTCCATTTGGGATTTCAGCTGACCAAAAGTCAATGCAGACCATCTCGAGAGGGCTTGTTGTTTTGATGCTCTCGAGAGGCGCTCTCCCTTCAGGTTCTGGTGTCTTGCTCACCACACAGCGCTTGCACGACTTGACATATTCACGGACATCTCGTTCCATGTCAATCCAGAAGAACCTCTGTCTCGCCAGGTATAGAGTCCTATGCTGTCCCTGATGCCCAGCCTCATCATGGACACCCTGCAGAGCCTGCTTGGCCAGTGATGCAGCCACAACATACTGATACCGCCTCCTCCCAGTTAGTGAATCTTTGCTCACTCTATATAGGATGCCATCCAACATCTTGAGCTTTTCCCACTGCTTTAGAGTCTTCTGGACTTTGAGAGGCTCTTTAACTCTTTCTCTTCTTGATGGCCTTCTGCCACGTGCCACATAGTGGATGACTCTTGCCAGTATAGTATCTTCCTGTTGCTTGTCTTGAAGTTCTTTAAGGGAGAAGACAGGTAAGACACTTTCCCCAGGTGGAACAACCTTGTGTACATCATTTGCCAGCCAGGAGATCACTCTCCCTTTGGGTCCCTCACCCCACCCAATCTGACCATCCAGGACTGCCGTCACTTCTTCACTGCTCATTGAACTGCATGCCACTTCATATCCGCCCAGTTTTACCTCTTGGCAGTTGGTGCTCAGCCGAAACACATCCTGTATCCTGTCATCCCGGATATGTTGCGCTTCCTCGAGGAGAGCTTTATATGGCTCTGCTATAAGTCTCTCGCTGACCCGTGGCTTGATGAAGGGTTGCCTGCTCAAGGCATCTGCAACGATGTTCTTACTGCCTGGGATATATTGGATACTGAAGTCGTATGGAGCCAACTTCGACACCCACCGCTGTTCACAAGCATCCAACTTTGGCTTTGTGAGGATGTAGGTCAGCGGGTTATTATCAGTCCAAACAGTAAAGGAGTTTCCCTTCAGCCAATGGCTGAATTTGTCACACACTGACCACTTGAGAGCGAGGAACTCCAAACGATGGGCTGGATACTTGGTTTGTGAGCGACTCAGGGCTTTGCTTGCAAAGGCGATGGGACGTGCTTTGCTCCCTCCTTCAGGGACTTGAGAGAGGACAGCGCCCAATCCGTCCAATGAAGCGTCGGTTGAGAGGATGAAAGGGCGACCAAAGTCCGGATGGGCCAACACAACTGAGTTCAACAGAGCAGCCTTAAGTTGGTTGAATGCGTCACTCTGGTCTTGAGCCCAATCACCTGGGCTGAGCTTTTTAAAGTGAGAAGCCCGTTTTGCGTTGGCTTTTCCAGTCGCAGCGGCGGTCAGAGAGAACAAGGGCTTCGCCTTACTGGAACAGTTTTGTATGAATCTCTGGTAATACATTACCATACCAAGAAAAGACTTAATCTTTTTTGCTGAAGGTGTGATTCCATCTTCCATCATCAAGTCCGCTTCGCTCATGTCTGTGATGACTTGTATCTTTTCAGAGTCAGTCGAAACCCCATTCTCATCAATGATATGGCCCAAGAACTTGACACTTCGCCGGAGGAAATGACACTTCTTCGGGGCCAACTTAAGCCCATGTCCTTTCAACCGCTTAAAGACCATTTCGAGTCTTTTGAGGGCTTCCTCTTCGTTTGGGGCAAAAACCAAAACATCGTCGAGGTAGCACAGCAGGGTCAAGAAGTTTTGGTCTCCGAAGACACTCATCATAAGGCGCATGAAACTTGCCGGGCTGTTACACAGGCCTTGGGGTAGTCTGTTGAATTCATGGAGGCCTACTGGTGTAGTGAAGGCAGTGAACTTCTTGTCCTGTTCGTGCATGGGGACATTGTAGAACCCCGATGTCAAGTCCATGGCGCTGAATATGGCATTTCCCCCTAGCGCAGCCAAACAGTCAGCTTGGTGAGGTACTGGATGGGCATCCTTCACAGTGCGTGCATTAAGCCACCTGTAGTCCACACAGATGCGCAGTTCCCCATTCTTTTTCCAAACCAGTACTAATGGCGAGGCCCACTCACTTGATGACTTGCGTATGATGTTCTTCTCCTCCATCTCAGAAAGGACCTCTCTTAGTTTCTGGTATTGGTTTGGTGGGACACGGCGGTATGCTAGTCGAAAAGGGCGCTCATCGGTCAGATGGATCCTGTGGACGAAGTCTTTGGCTAGGCCACAATCCAGTTTGTTCTTGGAGAACACATCATCATGCCTCTGTATGAGTTCCACAAGTTGACTCTTCCAATAAGGGGACACTTCACATGAGTGGATGTCTATGTCGTCCAACCCAAGATTAGCAAGCTTATCCTGAAGGGTGAGATTTACAGAGGTGTCAGGCACATGGTCAGGGTCTGCTCTTACGCTTTGGCCTTGTGCTTTTAGCTCTGTGTTGGCGACACAGTCCACTCCAAGCTCAAAGTCTTCAAGTGCCACACATGGTGAAACATCAGCTAACTTCATGTTCCTCCTCAGTGTTACAGGTTTATCACTTGGGTTCACGACCTTCACAGGAACCCACCTGTCTCCGCTCATTGCTGCCACAGTTCTTCCTACCATGATGCTCTTCCGGTTGGAGTGGGATTTTGCCGGTTCCACCAGTATGGTACTTCCCTCGGAGATAGGAGCCTTTCCAGGAAGTTTTCCCCACACTATGTGCTCCTGTTTTGGTACCAGTGTCACAGCATTAGTAAGCTTCACAGTTCCAATGACGTCTGGGATAATGTCACCTTTCCATCTTGTTATGCCCGAGAGCATGCTCAAAAACTGTTCGATGCCTGGTTCACCAGTAGAGTCAGCTTTACTCATCACGCGCCAATAGCTGGGATCTTGTTTGAATTGGCGTAGCAAGTGTTTCAGCAAATTGGTACCTACTATCATTTGGTCACGCTGGCCTGGCACAACTAATGTGGGCACGATTGCTTCTTGTCCGTAGATTTTCAACTTTAACTGGTGAATGCACTTGGGTTGCACATGCACACCACCACAACCCACCAGAAAAATGTCTTTGATGGACTGGGCACCCTCTGACAGCAACCCTGCCTTGTGGAGCTCCTCTTCTGCTTCTTCACTCATCGTACAAGCCATTGAACCAGTGTCTAGCATGGCATACAGTGCAACTTGGTCATTCACCAGCACATCAGTGTAGAATAAATCATCTGCCTTCTCAAGTTTGTGTATATTCTGGAAAATCATGACACTACCATTCGGTGCAGTCTTGCAGCTCTTCTCATATATTGCATGTATGTCTTCTTCAGTTTTGAGGGTCTGACATGACGTACTCACACTTTGCCCTCCACAGTGTGAGCGACTCAGTTTCCCTGGTTGGGTGTGTGGTTCTCTGCTTGGGTTTGGCGTGGAGCGGCCCGTTGGCAATCTCTCCTTGTGTGGCCAGGTTCCAAGCACCCAAAGCACCTCTTGTCTTTCATGCAGTGTTCACGTGTGATGTGAGTTTTGTCACCACATACACGGCAAGAAGTGGGGCGTGTCCACTGGGTCGGCTGTTGGACCGGGGAGGCTGCTCTGGCCAAAACGCCTTCTAGCATGCTTAGTACTCGTTCTAAAGCCCCTGCTTCTGAAGTGGTGACTGCACTCACCTTTGTCTGTGTAGATGGTTCTTGAACGCCCACCCTCATTGCAGTCAGCTCCTCAACCACAGGTTGACAGGTAGTGGTAGCTGCTGTCACCATTTTGAACTTTTCTGCTCTCATGGCCCTCTTCCTTGCCTGATGCTCTCTCTGGTGCTCATCGATAGCTTCTTGCACCTCCACGGCTGACCATTTGCTGATAGGCTTACATCGGAACACACTGGAGAGTTCGGAGTTGGGGCAATTCCTGATGAACATCATAGCAATTTGCGCTGACATGTTCTCCATCTTTTCTCCACTTTTCCGCAGATGCTGGTCAGCGTGCTCGGCTGCTGTATTGAGCCGAACCCAGTAATCAACTGGGTTCTCATTTGCGTCAGGCTGTGTAGAATAGAAATCAGCCATCGGTAGGCCAGACATGGGAGAGTCACTGAAGTATCTTCTGAGTATATCGTATACCACTTCAGGGTGTGTGTTTATATCACCACTACTCTTCAGCCCCACCTTAACGATACTCTTAGCTCGTCCCAAAAGATGACTGAGGATTTCACCCGCCTGCTCTGTAGTCGGACAATTCTTTTTATGCAGGTAAGCGTCCATCATATCTATCCACTCTTGTACGGTGTATTTGTCTGAGCCATCCCCCCTATACATCACCGGTTCCTCGACAGCTGCATTTACCATAATGTTCAGTCGAGACAAATCAGCTGGGGAAGGTATGGGCTCGAGCGGTGGTGGAGTCATGGGGTGTGGACAACTAAGTGTGGGGGGAGGTGTTTGGTTGGCTAATATGCGGCTAACAACAGTGTCACCGATGTGGGTTCCCAACTCCCCCAAAAGGTCACGCAATTGTGCCATGGTGTCATTATTAGCAGCGGTGGGAGTGGAAAACATTTGCCTTGCTACAGGGGTACCATCAGGGCTGCTAAAGCCTGGCTGCCTAGCTTGCGCTGCAGTACCTGCTTGCACCCACCCTCTACCCCTCCCAAATGGTGTAAAATCCATTATATTTCAAACACAATTAATATAACAGTGAGAATATGACGTTGAAACAAAATTTAACTATACAGAGACACGTGGTATAAAGACACTGTATGTGAGGAAACGTAATGATATGTTGTGGAAAAACACAGCCACAGCCAAACAAAATCACTTTTTATCAAACGTCTCAACGATCAACGGATCCTTTCTGATTGCTGTACGATACGCTTACTTGCTCACAGCATAACCTCGGCGATCTGCAGCAGCTGATCAGAAGAATCCGGGTCACGGCACCATTTTGCAACAGTCACTGTTCTGCGTTGTGTCTTTTTTTCTTCGTGATGAACCACAGGATTCGAGTTGAGGAGGATTTATTCACCAGCTTTTTCATAGGGACAAAAAGAAAAGGGCGTCACATACAGTCCACAGTATCTCTCTCCACAGCTGCAGGAGTCAGTGCTCACTCAAACTCAAACTTATGCTTACAAAAGGAAACAACAACAATAATGATAATAAAAATAATGAAAAGGCAAACAAAGCACAAAATAGTCCAAAAACCAATTAATTGAAATAAAAAACAGTAGATAAAGTATATACATCAGCAGACAGCAAAAATATACATTAGGGAAAAAAAAGGTCCTTATTATGTGTAGCAAATCACCTCTTTTTTTCCCCACTCACATCAACTCATTTTATATATTTTTTTACTTACAATAAACAATGCCAAAACTTATTAACAGACATACCTTTTTCATAGGGACAAAAAGAAAAGGGCGTCACATACAGTCCACAGTATCTCTCTCCACAGCTGCAGGAGTCAGTGCTCACTGAAGCTGGTCACACAGGTGCAACGCCAAATCACCCCCCAGGGAAACAAAAAGGTATGTAATAGAAAACAATAGGGCGGAACCTATTTACAATGACAGACACTTTTGGGGAAGTTCACAACAGAAAATGATGTGAAATAAAATTATGTGAAATAAATTACCAAAAATTAAAAATAAAATTAAATTAAATTTAGCTCGGCTACAGATACTTGAACGTCCTCGCCAGGCACACGTCGTTCCTTCTTCTCCCAAGAGTCCGTCATATGTCCAGCAACAACCGTTCCGTCAAGACAGGCAGGTTCCCCCCAACCTGAGATCTTGTCAATTTTGTTGAGAAGCCTTGTCAATCAATCAATGTTTAGATTTTACAGAGCAGTGCAAACAGAGGCAACACGAGAGTTAAGATAAGACAAAACATGCTTGAAGATATCGACCTCACCTACTGGAAGAGTTGTCTATGGATGTTGTCATTCACCCTGGTCATGGTATTCTCAGGACATTCAACTGATCACAACTGGACTGCTCGGTTTGTTCCATGTTCACCTTAGATTGGTCAGATCTAGTTAGATTAGATCTGACCAATCTAAGGCTCAATACAAAAAACCCCAGTGGTGTGCCGGGGAATAGGGATAATGTGTTCATATTTGTGGACCATCATTATAAAATACTACACGGTCTAACTCCATCTTATCTTGCCGATTGTATTGTACCATATGTCCCGGCAAGAAATCTGCGTTCAAAGGACTCCGGCTTATTAGTGATTCCCAAAGCCCAAAAAAAGTCTGCGGGCTATAGAGCATTTTCCGTTCGGGCTCCAGTACTCTGGAATGCCCTCCCGGTAACAGTTCGCGATGCCACCTCAGTAGAAGCTTTTAAGTCTCACCTTAAAACTCATTTGTATACTCTAGCCTTTAAATAGACTCCCTTTTTAGACCAGTTGATCTGCCGTTTCTTTTCTTTTTCTTCTATGTCCCACTCTCCCGTGTGGAGGGGGTCCGGTCCGATCCGGTGGCCATGTACTGCTCGCCTGTGTATCGGCTGGGGACATCTCTGCGCTGCTGGTCCGCCTACGCTTGGGATGGTTTCCTGCTGGCTCCGCTGTGAACGGGACTCTCGCTGCTGTGTCTTGGATCCTCTTTGGACTGGACTCTCGCGACTGTGTTGTATCCATTGTGGATTGAACTTTCACAGTATCATGTTAGACCCGCTCGACATCCATTGCTTTCCTCCTCTCTAAGGTTCTCATAGTCATCATTGTCACCGACGTCCCACTGGGTCATTATTGTCACCAATGTCCCACTGGGTGTGAGTTTTCCTACCGAGGATGTCGTGGTGGTTTGTGCAGCCCTTTGAGACACTAGTGATTTAGGGCTATATAAGTAAACATTGATTGATTGATGATTAGGATCCTGGCAGCACTGTTTTGGATGTGTTGGTGCTTTCGAAAGATGCTACCTCTCACAGCCAATTTCTATTGGGGTTTCAAGTTAAGGTTAGGATTTACACATCCATTTCAGACTATGATTTTTTTCAGGAAGAATACAATCAAGAGCATAACCCGCTCACATGCTAAGCGAGCGCTCTACCATTTGAGCTAATTCCCCTGTATAATAAAATTGTTACGTTTTCTTTGACATCAACAACACCCATAGTCAATGTGTTCTACTCACATGGGTTATGATCAAGTTAGGTTTGAGACTTTGGTTTATTAAAACTAATTCATACTATTGTTTTTTTCAAAAATAATAGCGTCATGAACGATACCAACAGAGAAGATGAACATTGATGTAGACCCGGGTTTTTAATGAGGGTTCAATATGAGGTTGGGGTTTACTACAACTATTTCAGACAATGATTTTTTTCAAGAAGAATACGGTTAAGAACATAATATTGGAGAATGCGGGCGTCGATCCCGCTACCTCTCACATGCTAAGCGAGCGCCCTACCATTTGAGCTAATTCCCCTGTATAATAGAGTTGTTACGTTTTCTGTGACATCAACAACACCCATAGTCAATGTGTTCTACTCACATGGGTTATGATCAAGTTAGGTTTGGGACTTTGGTTTATTAAAACTAATTCATACTATTATTTTTTTTTAAAATAATAGCGTCACCAACAATACCAACAGAAAATATCGATTAGGGTTTTTAATTAGGGTTCAATATGAGGTTGGGGTTTACTAAAACTATTTCAGACAATGATTTTTTTCAAGAAGAATACGGTTAAGAACATAATATTGGAGAATGCGGGCATCGATCCCGCTACCTCTCACATGCTAAGCGAGCGCTCTACCATTTGAGCTAATTCCCCTGTAAAATGAAGTTGTTACGTTTTCAGTGACATCAACAACACCCATAGTCAATGTGTTCTACTCACATGGGTTATGATCAAGTTAGGTTTGAGACTTTGTTTTATTAAAACTAAAACAGAGAATATGAACATTGATATCGATTAGGGTTTTTAATGAGGGTTCAATATGAGGTTGGGGTTTACTACAACTATTTCAGACAATTATTTTTTTCAAGAAGAATACAGTTAAGAACATAATATTGTAAAATGCGGTTGTATTGATCCCGCTACCTCTTACATGCTAAGCGAGCGCTCTACCATTTGAGCTAATTCCCCTGTATAAAAGATATTGTTACGTTTTCCGTGACATCAACAACACCCATAGTCAATGTTTTCTACTCACATGGGTTATGATCAAGTTAGGTTTGGAACTTTTGTTTATTAAAACTAATTTAAACTATTATTTTTTTCATAAATAATAGCGTCATGAACGATACCAACAGAGAAGATGAACATTGATCTCGATTAGGGTTTTTAATGAGGGTTCAATTTGAGGTTGGGGTTTACTACAACTATTTCAGACAATGATTTTTTTCAAGAAGAATGCGGTTAAGTACATAATATTGGAGAATGCAGGTATCGATCCCGCTACCTCTCACATGCTAAGCGAGCGCTCTACCATTTGAGCTAATTCCCCTGTTTAGTTAGCAGGCTGTTAATCTTTCTATGACATCAACAACACCCACAGTCAAAGTGTTCTACTCACATGGGTTACAATCAAGTTAGGTTGGGGTTTTGATTTCGAGTCTTTGGTTTATTAAAACTATTTTAGACTAATATTCATCATTCCGGCAACTATTTGCATGTAAAGCAAGCACTCTAACACATGAGCTAAATCCTCCATTGAAGCTAAAAGCCAACGTGTATTTTCCAATATTGACCTCACCCACAGGAAGTTTTGTCTATGGATGTTGTCATTCATACACCTCATTGTATTCTCGGGACATTCAATTGATGAAAACTGGACTGTTCACTTATGGGTTAAGATCTGACTAGGGTTGTGGTTTCAAATTGAGCCTTTGGTTTATTAAAACTATTCCAGACTATAATTTATTGCAAAAACTACTGCGTCAGGAACAATACCAACAGAGAATGAAAGCATTGATGTCGCTACCTCACACATGCAGAGCAAACGATGTAGCATTTCAGGTTTTTTTTTTCTTCAATAAGAACAGAGTTAAGTAAATTCCTTATGGAGAATGCGGGTATCGATCCCGCTACCTCTCACATGCTAAGCGAGCGCTCTACCATTTGAGCTAATTCCCCTGTTTAGTTAGCAGGCTGTTAATCTTTCTATGACATCAACAACACCCACAGTCAATGTGTTCTACTCACATGGGTTACGATCAAGTTAGGGTTGGGGTTTTGATTCGAGACTTTGGTTTATCAAAACTATTTTAGACTAATATTCATTATTCCGGCAACTACTGGCATGTAAAGCAAGCACTCTAACACTTAAACTAAATCCTCCATTGAAGCTAAAAGCCAACGCGTATTTTCCAATATTGACCTCACCCACAGGAAGTTTTGTCTATGGATGTTGTCATTCATACACCTCATTGTATTCTCGGGACATTCAATTGATGAAAACTGGACTGTTCACTTATGGGTTAAGATCTGACTAGGGTTGTGGTTTCAAATTGAGACTTTGGTTTACTAAAACTATTCCAGACTATGATTTATTGCAAAAATTACTGCTTCAGGAACAATACCAACAGAGAATGAAATCATTGACGTCGCTACCTCACACATGCAAAGCAAATGATATAGCATTTGAGATTTTTTTTTCTTCAGTAAGAACAGAGTTAAATAAATTCCTTGTGGAGAATGCAGGTATCGATCCCGCTACCTCTCGCATGCGAAGCAAGCGCTCTACCATTTGAGCTAATTCCCCTGTCTTTAACAAGCCGCCCGTTACGCTTTCTGTAACATCAACAACACCCAGAGTCAATGTGTTCTACACGCATGGGTTACGATGTTTTGGATGTGTTGGTCCTTTCAAAAGCCGCTACCTCTCACATGCAAAGCAAACAATCTAGTATTAGAGACAACTTGTATTTGGGTTTCAAGTTTCAGTAAGGATTTACTAAATCAACTAAACAATGATTAATTTTCCAAAAAGGACACAATCAAGAATATAACATTTGGAGAATATGGGTATCGATCCCACTACCTCTCACATGCGAAGCGAGCGCTCTACCATTTGAGCTAATTCCCCCGTCTAGGGAAAGAATCCGATTAGGTAGATACTTGAACGTCCTCGCCAGGCACACGTCGTTCCTTCTTCTCCCAAGAGTCCGTCATATGTCCAGCAACAACCGTTCCGTCAAGACAGGCAGGTTCCCCCCAACCTGAGATCTTGTCAATTTCGTTGAGAAGCCTTGTCAATCAATCAATGTTTAGATTTTACAGAGCAGTGCAAACAGAGGCAACACGAGAGTTAAGATAAGACAAAACATGCTTGAAGATATCGACCTCACCTACTGGAAGAGTTGTCTATGGATGTTGTCATTCACCCTGGTCATGGTATTCTCAGGACATTCAACTGATCACAACTGGACTGCTCGGTTTGTTCCATGTTTACCTTAGATTGGTCAGATCTAGTTAGATTAGATCTGACCAATCTAAAGCTCAATACAAAAAACCCCAGTGGTGTGCCGGAGAATAGGGATAATGTGTTCATATTTGTGGACCATCATTAGGATCCTGGCAGCACTGTTTTGGATGTGTTGGTGCTTTCGAAAGATGCTACCTCTCACAGCCAATTTCTATTGGGGTTTCAAGTTAGAGTTAGGATTTATAAAATCCATTTCGGACTATGATTTTTTTTCAAGAAGAATACAATCAAGACCATAACTATTGGAGAATGCGGGAATCGATCCCGCTACCTCTCACATGCTAAGCGAGCGCTCTACCAATTGAGCTAATTCCCCTGTAAAATGAGCTTGTTACGTTTTCTGTGACATCAACAACACCCATGGTCAATGTGTTCTAATTACATGGGTTATGATCAAGTTAGGTTTGAGACTTTTGTTTATTAAAACTAATTCATACTATTGTTTTTTTTTTTAAATAATAGCGTCATGAACAATACCAACAGAGAATATGAACATTGATATCGATTAGGGTTTTTAATTAGGGTTCAATATGAGGTTGGGGTTTACTACAACTATTTCAGACAATGATTTTTTTCAAGAAGATTACGGTTAAGAACATATTATTGGAGAATGCGGGCATCGATCCCGCTACCTCTCACATGCTAAGCGAGCGCTCTACCATTTGAGCTAATTCCCCTGTAAATTAAATTTGTTACGTTTTCTGTGACATCAACAACACCCATAGTCAATGTGTTCTACTCACATGGGTTATGATCAAGTTAGGTTTGGGACTTTGTTTTATTAAACCTAAAACAGGGAATATGAACATCGATATCGATTAGGGTTTTTATGAGGGTTCAATATGAGGTTGGGGTTTACTACAACTATTTCAGACAAAGATTTTTTTCAAGAAGAATACGGTAAGAACATAATATTGGAGAATGTGGGCGTTGATCCCGCTACCTCTCACATACTAAGCGAGCGCTCTACCATTTGAGCTAATTCCCCTGTAGATTAAATTTGTTACGTTTTCTGTGACATCAACAACACCCATAGTCAATGTGTTCTACTCACATGGGTTATGCTCAAGTTAGGTTCGGGACTTTGGTTTATAAAAACTAATTCATACTATTGTTTTTTTCAAAAATAATAGCGTCATGAACAATACCAACAGAGAATATGAACATTGATGTCGATTAGGGTTTTTAATTAGGGTTCAATATGAGGTTGGGGTTTACTACAACTATTTCAGACAATGATTTTTTTCAACAAGAATACGGTTAAGAACATAATATTGGAGAATGCGGGCATCGATCCCGCTACCTCTCACATGCTAAGCGAGCGCTCTACCATTTGAGCTAATTCCCCTGTAAAATGAAGTTGTTACGTTTTCTGTGACATCAACAACACCCATAGTCAATGTGTTCTACTCACATGGGTTATGATCAAGTTAGGTTTGAGACTTTGGTTTATTAAAACTAATTCATACTATTATTTTTTTCATAAATAATAGCGTCATGAACGATACCAACAGAGAATATGAACATTGATATTGATTAGGGTTTTTAATGAGGGTTCAATATGAGGTTGGGGTTTACTAAAACTATTTCAGACAATGATTTTTTTCAACAAGAATACGGTTAAGAACATAATTTTGGAGAATGCGGGCATCGATCCCGCTACCTCTCACATGCTAAGCGAGCGCTCTACCATTTGAGCTAATTCCCCTGTAAAATGAAGTTGTTACGTTTTCTGTGACATCAACAACACCCATAGTCAATGTGTTCTACTCACATGGGTTATGATCAAGTTAGGTTTGAGACTTTGGTTTATTAAAACTAATTTATACTATTATTTTTTTCAAAAATAATAGCGTCACCAACAATACCAACAGAAAATATCGATTAGGGTTTTTAATTAGGGTTCAATATCAGGTTGGGGTTAACTACAACTATTTCAGACAATGATTTTTTTCAACAAGAATACGGTTAAGAACATAATTTTGGAGAATGCGGGCATCGATCCCGCTACCTCTCACATGCTAAGCGAGCGCTCTACCATTTGAGCTAATTCCCCTGTTTAGTTAGTTGGCCGTTAATATTTCTATGACATCAACAACACCCACAGTCAAAGTGTTCTACTCACATGGGTTATGATCAAGTTAGGGTTGGGGTTTTGATTCAAGTCTTTGGTTTATTAAAACTATTTTAGACTAATATTCATCATTCCGGCAACTACTTGCATGTAAAGCAAGCACTCTAACACATGAGCTAAATCCTCCATTGAAGCTAAAAGCCAACGCTTATTTTCCAATATTGACCTCACCCACAGGAAGTTTTGTCTATGGATGTTGTCATTCATACACCTCATTGTATTCTCGGGACATTCAATTGATGAAAACTGGACTGTTCATTTATGGGTTAAGATCTGACGAGGGTTGTGGTTTCAAATTGAGACTTTGGTTTATTAAAACTATTCCAGACTATAATTTATTGCAAAAACTACTGCGTCAGGAACAATACCAACAGAGAATGAAAGCATTGATGTCGCTATCTCACACATGCAGAGCAAGTGATATAGCATTTGAGATTTTTTTTTTCTTCAATAAGAACAGAGTTAAGTAAATTCCTTGTGGAGAATGCAGGTATCGATCCCGCTACCTCTCGCATGCGAAGCAAGCACTCTACCATTTGAGCTAATTCCCCTGTCTTTAACAAGCCGCCCGTTACGCTTTCTGTAACGTCAACAACACCCAGAGTCAATGTGTTCTACACACATGGGTTACGATGTTTTGGATGTGTTGGTGCTTTCAAAAGCCGCTACCTCTCACATGCAAAGCAAACAATCTAGTATTAGAGACAACTTGTATTTGGGTTTCAAGTTTCAGTAAGGATTTACTAAATGAACTAAACAATGATTTTTTTTCCAAAAAGCACACAATCAAGAATATAACATTTGGAGAATATGGGTATCGATCCCACTACCTCTCACATGCGAAGCGAGCGCTCTAGCATTTGAGCTAATTACCCCGTTTAGGGAAATATTTCGATTAGGTAGATATCTTGAACGTCCTCGCCAGGCACACGTCGTTCCTTCTTCTCCCAAGAGTCCGTCATATGTCCAGCAACAACCGTTCCATCAAGACAGGCAGGTTCCCCCAAACCTGAATCATTTGTGGCAGCTCTAAGACCATAACACTTGGAAAATGCAGGTATCAATCCCGCTACCTCTCACATGCTAAGCGAGCGCTCTACCATTTGAGCTAATTCCCCTGTATGATAAAATTGTTACGTTTTCTGTGACATCAACAACACCCATAGTCAATGTGTTCTACTCACATGGGTTATGATCAAGTTAGGTTTGGGACTTTGGTTTATTAAAACTAATTCATACAATTTTTTTTTTCAAAAATAATAGCGTCATGAACAATACCAACAGAAAATATGAACATTGATGTAGACCCGGGTTTTTAATGAGGGTTCAATATGAGGTTGGGGTTTACTACAACTATTTCAGACAATGATTTTATTCAAGAAGAATACGGTTAAGAACATAATATTGGAGAATGCGGGCGTCGATCCCGCCACCTCTCACATGCTAAGCGAGCGCTCTACCATTTGAGCTAATTCCCCTGTATGATAAAATTGTTACGTTTTCTGTGACATCAACAACACCCATAGTCAATGTGTTCAACTGACATGGGTTATGATCAAGTTAGGTTTGAGACTTTGGTTTATTAAAACTAATTCATACTATTATTTTTCTCAAAAATAGTAGCGTCATGAACGATACCAACAGAGAATATAAACATTGACATCGATTAAGGTTTTTAATTAGGGTTCAATATGAGGTTGGGGTTTACTACAACTATTTCAGACAATGATTTTTTTCAAGAAGAATACGGTTAAGAACATATTATTGGAGAATGCGGGTATCGATCCCGCTACCTCTCACATGCTAAGCAAGCGCTTTACCATTTGAGCTAATTCCCCTGTATGATAAATTTGTTACGTTTTCTGTGACATCAACAACACCCACAGTCAATGTGTTCTACTCACATGGGTTATGATCAAGTTAGGTTTGGGACATTGGTTTATTAAAACTAATTCATACTATTATTTTTTTCAAAAATAATAGCGTCACCAACAATACCAAGAGAAAATATCGATTAGGGTTTTTAATTAGGGTTCAATATGAGGTTGGGGTTTACTAGAACTATTTCAGACAATGATTTTTTTCAACAAGAATACGGTTAAGAACATAATATTGGAGAATGCGGGCATCGATCCCGCTACCTCTCACATGCTAAGCGAGCGCTCTACCATTTGAGCTAATTCCCCTGTTTAATTAACAGGCCGTTAATCTTTCTATAACATCAACAACACCCACAGTCAAAGTGTTCTACTCACATGGGTTATGATCAAGTTAGGGTTGGGGTTTTGATTCAAGTCTTTGGTTTATCAAAACTATTTTAGACTAATATTCATCATTCCGGCAACTACTTGCATGTGAAGCAAGCACTCTAACACTTGAGCTAAATCCTCCATTGAAGCTAAAAGCCAACGTGTATTTTCCAATATTGACCTCACCCACAGGAAGTTTTGTCTATGGATGTTGTCATTCATACACCTCATTGTATTCTCGGGACATTCAATTGATGAAAACTGGACTGTTCACTTATGGGTTGAGATCTAACTAGGGTTGTGGTTTCAAATTGAGACTTTGGTTTATTAAAACTATTCCAGACTATGATTTATTGCAAAAATTACTGCGTCAGGAACAATACCAAGAGAGAATGAAAGCATTGATGTCGCTACCTCACACATGCAGAGCAAACGATGTAGCATTTCAGGTTTTTTTTTTTCTTCAATAAGAACAGAGTTAAGTAAATTCCTGGTGGAGAATGCGGGTATCGATCCCGCTACCTCTCGCATGCGAAGCAAGCTCTCTACCATTTGAGCTAATTCCCCTGTCTTTAACAAGCCGCCCGTTACGCTTTCTGTAACATCAACAACACCCAGAGTCAATGTGTTCTACACACATGGGTTACAACGTTTTGGATGTGTTGGTGCTTTCAAAAGCCGCTACCTCTCATATGCAAAGCAAACAATCTAGTATTAGAGACAACTTGTATTTGGGTTTCAAGTTTCAGTAAGGATTTACTAAATCAACTAAACAATGATTTCTTTTCCAAAAAGGACACAATCAAGAATATAATACTTGGAGAATATGGGTATCGATCCCACTACCTCTCACATGCAAAGCGAGCGCTCTACCATTTGAGCTAATTCCCCCGTTTAGGAATAGATTCTGATTAGGTAGATACTTGAACGTCCTCGCCAGGCACACGTCGTTCCTTCTTCTCCCAAGAGTCCGTCATATGTCCAGCAACAACCGTTCCATCAAGACAGGCAGGTTCCCCCGAACTTGAATCATTTGTGGCAGCTTTAGGACCATAACACTTGGAAAATGCGGGTATCGATCCCGTTACCTCTCACATGCTAAGCGAGCGCTCTACCATTTGAGTTAATTCCGCTGTAAAATGAAATTGTTACGTTTTCTGTGACATCAACAACACCCATAGTCAATGTGTTCTACTCACATGGGTTATGATCAAGTTAGGTTTGAGACTTTGGTTTATTAAAACTAATTCATACTATTATTTTTTTCAAAAATGATAGCGTCATGAACAATACCAACAGAGAATATGAACATTGATATTGATTAGGGTTTTTAATGAGGGTTCAACATGAGGTTGGGGTTTACTAAAACTATTTAAGACAATGATTTTTTTCAAGAAGAATACAGGTAAGAACATAATATTGGAGAATGTGGGAATTGATCCCGCTACCTCTCACATGCTAAGCGAGCGCTCTACCATTTGAGCTAATTCCCCTGTATAACGAGAGTGTTACGTTTTCTGTGACATCAACAACACCCATAGTCAATGTGTTCTACTCACATGGGTTATGCTCAAGTTAGGTTTGAGACTTTGTTTTATTAAAACTAAAAAAGAGAATATGAACATCGATATCGATTAGGGTTTTTATGAGGGTTCAATATGAGGTTGGGGTTTACTACAACTATTTCAGACAATGATTTTTTTCAAGAAGAATACAGTTAAGAACATAATATTGTAGAATGTGGGCATTGATCCCGCTACCTCTCACATGCTAAGCGAGCGCTCTACCATTTGAGCTAATTCCCCTGTACAATGAAATTGTTACGTTTTCTATGACATCAACAACATCCATAGTCAATGTGTTCTACTCACATGGGTTATGATCAAGTTAGGTTTGAGACTTTGGTTTATTAAAACTAATTCATACTATTTTTTTTTTCAAAAATAATAGCGTCATGAACAATACCAACAGAGAATATGAACATTGATGTAGACCCGGGTTTTTAATGAGGGTTCAATATGAGGTTGGGGTTTACTACAACTATTTCAGACAATGATTTTTTTCAAGAAGAATACGGTTAAGAACATAATATTGGAGAATGCGGGAATTGATCCCGCTACCTCTCACATGCTAAGCGAGCGCTCTACCATTTGAGCTAATTCCCCTGTATGATAAAATTGTTACGTTTTCTGTGACATCAACAACATCCATAGTCAATGTGTTCTACTCACATGGGTTATGATCAAGTTAGGTTTGAGACTTTGGTTTATTAAAACTAATTCATACTATTATTTTTTTCAAAAATAATAGCGTCATGAACAATACCAACAGAGAATATGAACATTGATGTAGACCCGGGTTTTTAATGAGGGTTCAATATGAGGTTGGGGTTTACTACAACTATTTCAGACAATTATTTTTTTCAAGAAGAATACAGGTAAGAACATATTATTGGAGAATGCGGGTATCGATCCCGCTACCTCTCACATGCTAAGCGAGCGCTCTACCATTTGAGCTAATTCCCCTGTATGATAAAATTGTTACGTTTTCTGTGACATCAACAACATCCATAGTCAATGTGTTCTACTCACATGGGTTATGATCAAGTTAGGTTTGAGACTTTGGTTTATTAAAACTAATTCATACTATTATTTTTTTCAAAAATAATAGTGTCATGAACGATACCAACAGAGAATATGAACATTGACATTGATTAAGGTTTTTAATTAGGGTTCAATATGAGGTTGGGGTTTACTACAACTATTTCAGACAATGATTTTTTTCAAGAAGAATATGGTTAAGAACATATTATTGGAGAATGCGGGTATCGATCCCGCTACCTCTCACATGCTAAGCAAGCGCTCTACCATTTGAGCTAATTCCCGTGTATAATAAAGTTGTTACGTTTTCTGTGACATCAACAACACCCATAGTCAATGTGTTCTACTCACATGGGTTATGATCAAGTTAGGTTTGGGACTTTGTTTTATTAAAACTAAAACAGAGAATATGAACATTGATATCGATTAGGGTTTTTAATTAGGGTTCAATATAAGGTTGGGGTTTACTACAACTGTTTCAGACAATTATTTTTTTCAAGAAGAATACAGTTAAGAACATAATATTGTAAAATGCGTTTATATTGATCCCGCTACCTCTTACATGCTAAGCGAGCGCTCTACCATTTGAGCTAATTCCCCTGTATAAAAGATATTGTTACGTTTTCCGTGACATCAACAACACCCATAGTCAATGTGTTCTACTCACATGGGTTATGATCAAGTTAGGTTTGGAACTTTTGTTTATTAAAACTAATTTATACTATTATTTTTTTCATAAATAATAGCGTCATGAACGATACCAACAGAGAAGATGAACATTGATCTCGATTAGGGTTTTTAATTAGGGTTCAATTTGAGGTTGGGGTTTACTACAACTATTTCAGACAATGATTTTTTTCATGAAGAATGCGGTTAAGAACATAATGTTGGAGAATGCAGGCATCGATACCGCTACCTCTCACATGCTAAGCGAGCGCTCTACCATTTGAGCTAATTCCCCTGTTTAGTTAGCAGGCTGTTAATCTTTCTATGACATCAACAACACCCACAGTCAATGTGTTCTACTCACATGGGTTACAATCAAGTTAGGTTTGGGGTTTTGATTTCGAGTCTTTGGTTTATTAAAACTATTTTAGACTAATATTCATCATTCCGGCAACTACTTGCATGTAAAGCAAGCACTCTAACACATGAGCTAAATCCTCCATTGAAGCTAAAAGCCAACGCGTATTTTCCAATATTGACCTCACCCACAGGAAGTTTTGTCTATGGATGTTGTCATTCATACACCTCATTGTATTCTTGGGACATTCAATTGATGAAAACTGGACTGTTCACTTATGGGTTAAGATCTAACTAGGGTTGTGGTTTCAAATTGAGACTTTGGTTTATTAAAACTATTCCAGACTATGATTTATTGCAAAAATTACTACGTCAGGAACAATACCAACAGAGAATGAAAGCATTGATGTCGCTATCTCACACATGCAGAGCAAATGATATAGCATTTGAGATTTTTTTTTTCTTCAATAAGAACAGAGTTAAGTAAAATCCTTGTGGAGAATGCGGGTATCGATCCCGCTACCTCTCGCATGCTAAGCAAGCGCTCTACCATTTGAACTAATTCCCCTGTCTTTAACCAGCCGCCCGTTACGCTTTCTGTAACATCAACAACACCCAGAGTCAATGTGTTCTACACGCATGGGTTACGATGTTTTGGATGTGTTGGTCCTTTCAAAAGCCGCTACCTCTCACATGCAAAGCAAACAATCTAGTATTAGAGACAACGTGTATTTGGGTTTCAAGTTTCAGTAAGGATTTACTAAATCAACTAAACAATGATTAATTTTCCAAAAAGGACACAATCAAGACCATAACACTTGGAGAATGCGGGTATCGATCCCGCTACCTCTCACATGCTAAGCGAGCGCTCTACCATTTGAGCTAATTCCCCTGTTTAGGGAGAGATCCCGATTAGGTAGATACTTGAACGTCCTCGCCAGGCACACGTCGTTCCTTCTTCTCCCAAGAGTCCGTCATATGTCCAGCAACAACCGTTCCGTCAAGACAGGCAGGTTCCCCCCAACCTGAATCATTTGTGGCAGCTTTAGGGTACTTTGTACTTTGCCAGCATCTTCCAATTCGTCCACAAAACTGAGCAACATTTACTCCAATCAGGAGATATTCTCTGGCCATGATTCCGAATAAGTAGATACTGTATCTCCAAGGTCCTGGACTGGAAGGGTGACTTGCATGCGTCATTTCTTCTTCCCCCAAGAGTCCGTCATGTGTCCAGCAACAACCGTTCCGTCAAGACAGGCAGGTTCCCCCCAACCTGAGATCTTGTCAATTTTGTTGAGAAGCCTTGTCAATCAATCAATGTTTAGATTTTACAGAGCAGTGCAAACAGAGGCAACACGAGAGTTAAGATAAGACAAAACATGCTTGAAGATATCGACCTCACCTACTGGAAGAGTTGTCTATGGATGTTGTCATTCACCCTGGTCATGGTATTCTCAGGACATTCAACTGATCACAACTGGACTGCTCGGTTTGTTCCATGTTTACCTTAGATTGGTCAGATCTAGTTAGATTAGATCCGACCAACCTAAGGCTCAATACAAATGTAAAGTGTTCATATGTGTGGACCATCATTAGGATCTTTGCATTACCTTTTTGGTGCTTTCGAAAACTGCTACCTCTCAAAAACAATTTCTATTTGGGTTTCAAGTTAGGGTTAGGATTTACTTAATCCAATTCAGAATATGATTTTTTTCAAGAGAAAACACAATGAAAAACATAACACTTGGAGAATGCAGGTATCGATCCCGCTACCTCTCACATGCAAAGCGAGCGCTCTACCATTTGAGCTAATTCCCCGGTTCAAAAACCGGCCATTACGCTTCCTGTGACATCAACAACACCCATAGTCAATGTGTTCTCCACACATGGGTTACAATCAAATCATGTTTGAGACCTTGGTTAATTAAAACTAATTCAGACTATATTCTTTCCAAAAATTATAGCGTCAAGAACAATATCAACAGAGAAAATGAGCATTTATGTTAATTAGGGTTTCTGATTAGGGTTCAATATGAGGTTGGGGTTTACTAAAAGTATTTCAGACTGTGATTTTTTTCAAGAAGGATATGGTCAAGAACTTAATATTGGAGAATGCGGGCATCGATCCCGCTACCTCTCACATGCAAAGCGAGCGCTCTACCATTTGAGCTAAATCCCCGGTTTAATAACCGGCCATTACGCTTCCTGTGACATCAACAACACCCATAGTCAATGTGTTCTCCACACATGGGTTACAATCAAATTAGGTTTGAGACCTTGGTTAATTAAACTTAATTCAGACTATATTTTTTCCAAAAATTATAGCGTCAAGAAAAATACCAACAGAGAAAATGAGCATTTATGTTGATTAGGGTTTCTGATTACGGTTCAATTTGAGGTTGGGGTTTACTAAAACTACTTCAGACTGTGATTTTTTTCAAGAAGGATACAGAGCGAGCGGTCTACCATTTGAGCTAATTCCCCGGTTTAATAACCGGCCATTACGCTTCCTGTGACATCAACAACACCCATAGTCAATGTGTTCTACACACATGGGTTACAATCAAATTATGTTTGAGACCTTGGTTAATTAAAACAAATTCCGACTATATTTTTTCCAAAAATTATAACGTCAAGAACAATACCAACAGAGAATATCAGCATTGATGTTGCTACCTCTGACAGGTAAAGTAAACCCTCTCGAATTGGAACCAATTTGTATTTGGGTTGAGGACAGATTACTGAATCGAATCCAGCCTTGAATTTTTCTCAAGAGGAACAAGGTTTAAGAACAAAGTATTTGGAGAATGCAGATATCAATCAATCCCGTTACTTCTCACATGCAAAGATCAGTGTCAAGTATTCAGCCCTGGGTTATTATCAAGAGGAACAAGGTTTAATATAACATTTGGAGAATGCGGGTATTGATCCCGCTACCTCTCGCATGCGAAGCAAGCGCTCTACCATTTGAGCTAATTCCCCTATTTGCCAATGATCCACTACGGGTTCTGTTACATCAATCCCATTTATAGTCCTTGTGTTCTACACACCTGGGTTACAGTCAGGTAGAAAATGGATGGATGGGTTACGATCAAGCTTGAGTGGGGTTTCAATTTTAGGCTTTGGTTTATTTGAACCATTTCAGACTTTTATTTTCTCCTAAAAGAACAGCGTTAGGAACAATACCAACAGAGAATGAAAGCATTGTTTCTTATTAACATATCAGAATGAGGTCGGAGTTTACCAAAACCATTCTCATAAATGATTATTTCAAGGGTGACAGGTTCAATAATGCAACTTTTGGAGAATGCGGGCATCGATCCCGCTACCTCTCGCATGCTAAGCGAGCGCTCTACCATTTGAGCTAATTCCCCTGTCAATGGAACTGTTCGCCGCACGTTTTCGGGTATGGACCTCACCTACGGAAAGTATTGTTTATGGATGTTCTCATTCATCCTGGTCCTTGTATTCTCAAAACATTCAATTGATTGCAACTGGACTGCTCGGTTTGTTCCATGTTCGCCTTAGATTGGTCAGATTTAATCCAACTAGATCTGCCCAATCTAAGGCTCTATTCCAACAGCCTCCCCTCCCAATGTTTTTGCCTTCCTTCTTTGGTTTTTCAACTTCACATCAATTAAGAGGCGTTGGAATTATCCGTCAGGTCGAAGTATTTGTGGATCAGAGGTTTCTTGATGCATGTTGTGGTGTGAGGAGTTCTTTGAGGTAATGTGAGGCGTGTCCATGACTGCATTACTGGGTCAACAGGCAGATTTTGTATTCCATGCCAGTGTAGCAAGTGGAGAATAGGAGTAATGTCTTTATATTTTCGGACCCTCATCAGGTTCTGGGCAGCACTGTTTTGGATGTGTTGGCGCTTTCAAAAGCCGCTACTGCTCACATGCAAAGAAAACTTTTAGAGACAAGTTATATCTGGTTTTCAAATTAGGGTTAGGATTTACTGAATCCAAGTCAGATTTTGATTTTTATACAAGGAGAAAATGGATAAGAACATAAGAGATTTGGAGAATGCGGGTATTGATCCCGCTACCTCTCGCATGCGAAGCAAGCGCTCTACCATTTGAGCTAATTCCCCTGTTGATATGATGTGCCGCTGCACGTTTTCGAGTATCGACCCCACCTGCAGAAGGTAATCTTCTCTACGCATTCTGTAACAGGAAAGTCACCCATAGTCCATGTGTTCTACACACATGGGCTACAATCAGGTAAAAATATGCTTGGATGGGTTACGATCAAGCTCGGGCTGGGGCTTCAATTTTAAGGGGAACATTATCACCAGACCTATGTAGGCATCAATATATACTTTGATGTTGGAGAAAAAAGACCATATATTTATTTAACCGATTTCCGAACTCTAAATGGGTGAATTTTGGCGAATTAAACACCTTTCTGTTTATGGCTCTCTGAGCGACGACGTCAGAACGTGACGTCACATCGGTCGTCAACGCCATTTTTCCCTACCACGTCACACGCATCGAGTAGAATCAGCTCTGTTATTTTCCGTTTTTTTCGACTGTTTGCCGGTACCTTGGAGACATCATGCCTCGTCGGTGTGTTGTCGGAGGGTGTAACAACACGATCAGGGACGGATTCAAGTTGATTTACATAGACTGTGCATCGATTAGCACGGCATGCTAATCGATGCTAACATGCTATTTAGGCTAGCTGTGTGTACATATTGCAGCATTATGTCTCATTTGTAGCTATATTTGCATCCAGCCTTTCCCTGCACCCACATTTAATGCCAAACAAACACTTACCAATCAACGGATTTAAGTTGCTCCTGTGTCAAGAGATGCGAAAGCCCTCTTTTGTTTTTTACCGGCGATGCTACGACAGAGATGGCACAGAGATGGCAATAATGTCTGGATATCCTGCGACACTCAAAGCAGATGCATTCCCAACGATAAAGTCAACGAAATCACAAAGGTGAGTGTTGTTGATGTTACTTATGACTTATGTGCTAATCAGACATATTTGGTCGCGGCATGACTGCCAGCTAATCGATGCTAACATGCTATTTAGGCTACCTGTATGTACATTTGTAGTTGTATTTGCATCCAGCGTTTCCTTCCACCCACATTTAATGCGAAACAAACACTTACGAATCGACGGATTTAAGTTGATCCAGTGTCAATGCGAAAGTCCTGATCGGTTGATCCGCACATTTTACCGGCGATGCTAAGACAGACATGGCCGAATAGCGTCAATAGCTATTCGCTCAATGGCTTCAGTTTTTTCTTCAATTTCGCTTTCGCTATCTGCCTCCATACTCCAACCATCTGTTTCAATACATGCGTAATCTGTTGAATCGCTTAAACCGCTGAAATCCGAGTCTGAATCTGAGCTAATGTCGCTATATCTTGCTGTGCTATCAGCCATGTTGTTTGTATTGGAATCGCTATGTGACAACACAGGGAAATGGACAGTGGTTTCGAAGATAACGAAGATCAAGCACTTTAAAGCTTTTTTTAGGGTTATTCCGGGAGGTGTAAAATTTTGAAAAAAACTTTGAAAAATAAAATAAGCCACTGGGAATTGATTTTTATTGGTTTTAACCCTTCTGAAATTGTGATAATGTTCTCCTTTAAGGCTTTTTTAAAACCATTTCAGACTTTTATTTTCTTTAAGAAGAACATCCTTAGGAACAATACCAACAAAAAATGAACTTAGTAATAATCAACCTCTCATGCAAATTAAACAATGTAGTATTATAGCGAATTTGTATTTAGGTTTCAAGTTTTGGTTAGGATTTACTAAATCCAATGCAGACTAAGATTTATTTCAAGAAGAACACGGTCAAGAACATAACATCGGGGAATGCGAATATCGATCCCAATACCTCCCACATGGGAAGTTAGGGTTGGGGCTTTGTTTTGAGACTTCCATCCATCCATCTTCTACCGGTTTCCCTATAAGGGTAGAGGGGAAGCTGGAGCATTTCTCAGCTGCATTCGGGCAGACGGCGGGGTTCACCTGGGACAAGTCGCCACCTCATCACAGGGCCAACACAGACAGACAACATTCACACTCACATTCACACACTAGGGACCATTTAGTGTTGGCAGTCAAACTATCCCCAGGTGCATGTCTTTGGAGGTGGGAGGGGCTTATGCCCAGGTGCATGTCTTTGGAGGTGGGAGGGGCTTATGCCCAGGTGCATGTCTTTGGAGGTGGGAGGAAGCCTGGAGGGAACCCATGCAACCACGGGTAGAACATGCAAACTCCAATTTTGAGACTTTGGTTTATCAAAAACTATTTTAGACCATTTGTTTTTTTTAAGAACAGTGTCATGAACAATACCAACATAGAATATGAGTACTGATGTTGCTCCCTAAGGTAGCATTTGAGCCCATTTGTACTTGTGTTGAATCTGGAATAGGACTTACTGAATCTAATTTAGTCATGGGATTTTTTTAAAACGAACAGGGTTTAAGAACATGATATTTGGATAAGACAGGGGTAATGTGTTCATTTTTTCGGATCCTCATCAGGTTCTTGGCAGCAGTGATTTGGATGGGTTGGCGTTGTGGAATTCTCTTTACAACGAGATAAAAAACTGTAAAAATATATTCCAATTAAAAAAAATATATAAAGATAGAACAATAAGATCATATGGACAGCCATAAGTGTTTACATTTTGTTTTTTATTGATTATTTTACTTATTTTTGGTCTGGTTTTGTATTTGCTCTGTATCATTCCATGAGGCGTATATTATATTATTACTATTATTTTCTTGGTTTGGTTTATACTTTATGAAGTTTTGCACTTGTTGTGTTTTTTGTTTTTGATTGTTTCATTACATTTGGATATATGTGTCGGCTTAAATGATATTCATGAAGTAAGATAATGTATTATGTCAAAGGGGGCAGGAAATTATAAGATTTTCTTCATCCTGCTCCTTCTCAGGAATTGTGTGAATTTAAATTGCATAATTGTGATATAATTATGTATCGTTCTAAATGCACATCAATGAATGAGATAAATAAGAATGAAATGAAATGAAATATTAAACGTAAACAACTAAGATACAGTAATCATATCAAACATAAACAACTAAGATACAGTATTCATACTGAACATAAACAACTAAGATATAGTATTGATATTGAACATAACTAAGATACAGTATGTATATTAAACAAACAACTAAGATACAGTATTTACATTGAACATAAACTATGAAGATAAAGTATTCACATTGAAAAGAAAAAAAAAAATTCTCCAAAGTTGCTACCTCTCACCTGCAAAGCAATCTAGAATTAGAACCAATTTATATTTGGGTTTTATATTAGAGTTAGGATTAGAATTTATTCAAGACAATTCAGACTTTGATTTTTTCTTCTAGTAGAAGAACACAAGAAGGAACGTTTGGAGAATGCGGGCATCGATCCCGCTACCTCTCACATGCTAAGCGAGCGCTCTACCACTTGAGCTAATTCCCCTGTTATAGGAAGCGGTCGCTACTTTTTAAGTGACATCAACTTTAATCATAGTCAGTGTTCTACACACATGGGTTGCGATCAAATTAAGGTTGGGGTTTTGATTTGAGACTGTTTATTTAAAACTACATCAAACAATTTTTAATTTTTTTAAGAGTAGCATCATGAACAATACCAACACAGAATATGAGCATTGATGTCGCAATCCCTCACATGCAAAGTAAACATTGGAGTACAAAAATCTAACTTGTATTTAAATTTGGGTTAGGATTTACTAAATCCAATTCAGACTCTGGGGGAATGTGAGTATCGATCCTACTACCTCCCACATGTGAAGTTGGGGTTGGGGTTTTTATTTGAGACTTGGGTTTATGTTGCTACCTCTGACAGGCAAAGTAAACGCTATCGAATTTGAGCCAATTTGTATTTGGGTTGAGGACAGATTACTGAATCGAATCCAGCCTTGAATTTTTCTCAAGAGGAACAAGGTTTAAAAACAAAGTATTTGGAGAATGCAGGTATCAATCAATCCCATTACTTCTCACATGCAAAGATCAGTGTCAAGTATTCAGCCCTGGGTTATTATCAATAGGAACAAGGTTTAATATAACACTTGGAGAATGCGGGTATTGATCCCGCTACCTCTCGCATGCGAAGCAAGCGCTCTACCATTTGAGCTAATTCCCCTGTTTTCCAAATTGCCACTACGCATTCTGTGACATCAATCCCATTTATAGTTAATGGGTTCTACACACCTGGGTTACAGTCAGGTAGAAAATGCATGGATGGGTTGCGATCAAGCTCGAGTGGGGTTTCTGTTCGAGACTTAGGTTTATTTGAACCATTCCAGACTTTTATTTTCTACTAAAAGAACAGCCTTAGGAATAATACCAACAGAGAATGAAAGCATTGTTTCTTATTAACATATCAGAATGAGGTCGGAGTTTACCAAAACCATTCTTAAAATTTTTAATTCAAGAGGGACAGGTTCAATAATGCAACTTTTGGAGAATGCGGGCATCGATCCCGCTACCTCTCGCATGCTAAGCGAGCACTCTACCATTTGAGCTAATTCCCCTGTCAATAGAACTGTTCGCCGCACGTTTTCCGGTACGGACCTCACCTAGAGAAAGTATTGTTTATGGATGTTCTCATTCATCCTGGTCCTTGTATTCTCAAAACATTCAATTGATTCCAACTGGACTGCTCGGTTTGTTCCATGTTCGCCTTAGATTGGTCAGATTTAATCCAACTAGATCTGCCCAATCTAAGGCTCTATTCCAACAGCCTCCCCTCCCAATGTTTTTGCCTTCCTTCTTTGGTTTTTCAACTTCACATCAATCAAGAAGCGTTGGAATTATCCGTCAGAACGAAGTATTTGTGGATCAGAGGTTTCTTGATGCATGTTGTGGTGTGAGGAGTTCTTTGAGGTAATGTGAGGCGTGTCCATGACTGCATTACTGGGTCAACAGGCAGATTTTGTATTCCATGCCAGTGTAGCAAGTGGAGAATAGGAGTAATGTCTTTATATTTTCGGACCCTCATCAGGTTCTGGGCAGCACTGTTTTGGATGTGTTGGCGCTTTCAAAAGCCGCTACTGCTCACATGCAAAGAAAACTTTTAGAGACCATTTAGATCTGGTTTTCAAATTAGGGTTAGGATTTACTGAATCCAAGTCAGATTTTGATTTTTATACAAGGAGAAAATGGATAAGAACATAACATTTGGAGAATGTGGGCATTGATCCCGCTACCTCTCGCATGCGAAGCAAGCGCTCTACCATTTGAGCTAATTCCCCTGTTGATATGATGTGCCGCCGCACGTTTTCCAGTATCGACCCCACCTGCAGAAGGTAATCTTCACTACACATTCTGTAACAGGAAAGTCACCCATAGTCCATGTGTTCTACACACATGGGCTACAATCAGGTAAAAATATGCTTGGATGGGTTACGATCAAGCTCGGGCTGGGGCTTCAATTTAAAGGGGAACATTATCACCAGACCTATGTAGGCATCAATATATACTTTGATGTTGCAGAAAAAAGACCATATATTTATTTAACCGATTTCCGAACTCTAAATGGGTGAATTTTGGCGAATTAAACACCTTTCTGTTTATGGCTCTCTGAGCGACGACGTCAGAACGCGACGTCACATCGGTCGTCAACGCCATTTTTCCCTACCACGTCACACGCATCGAGTAGAATCAGCTCTGTTATTTTCCGTTTTTTCGACTGTTTGCCGGTACCTTGGAGACATCATGCCTCGTCGGTGTGTTGTCGGAGGGTGTAACAACACGATCAGGGACGGATTCAAGTTGATTTACATAGACTGTGCATCGATTAGCACGGCATGCTAATCGATGCTATCATGCTATTTAGGCTAGCTGTGTGTACATATTGGACCATTATGTCTCATTTGAAGCTATATTTGCATCCAGCCTTTCCCTGCACCCACATTTAATGCCAAACAAACACTTACCAATCAACGGATTTAAGTTGCTCCTGTGTCAAGAGACGCGAAAGCCCTCTTTTGGTTTTTACCGGCGATGCTACGACAGAGATGGCACAGAGATGGCAATAATGTCTGGATATCCTGCGACACTCAAAGCAGATGCATTCCCAACGATAAAGTCAACGAAATCACAAAGGTGAGTGTTGTTGATGTTACTTATGACTTATGTGCTAATCAGACATATTTGGTCGCGGCATGACTGCCAGCTAATCGATGCTAACATGCTATTTAGGCTACCTGTATGTACATTTGTAGTTGTATTTGCATCCAGCGTTTCCTTCCACCCACATTTAATGCGAAACAAACACTTACCAATCGACGGATTTAAGTTGATCTAGTGTCAATGCGAAAGTCCTGATCGGTTGGTCCAGCACATTTTACCGGCGATGCTAAGACAGACATGGCCGAATAGCGTCAATAGCTATTCGCTCAATGGCTTCAGTTTTTTCTTCAATTTCGCTTTCGCTATCTGCCTCCATACTCCAACCATCTGTTTCAATACATGCGTAATCTGTTGAATCGCTTAAACCGCTGAAATCCGAGTCTGAATCCGAGCTAATGTCGCTATATCTTGCTGTGCTATCAGCCATGTTGTTTGTATTGGAATCGCTATGTGACAACACAGGGAAATGGACAGTGTTTTCGAAGATAAAGAAGATCAAGCACTTTAAAGCTTTTTTTAGGGTTATTCCGGGAGATGTAAAATTTTGAAAAAAACTTTGAAAAATAAAATAAGCCACTGGGAACTGATTTTTATTGGTTTCAACCCTTCTGAAATTGTGATAATGTTCTCCTTTAAGGCTTTTTTAAAAGGATTTCAGACTTTTATTTTCTTTAAGAAGAACATCCTTAGGAACAATACCAACAAAAAATGAACTTAGTAATACTCAACCTCTCATGCAAATTAAACAATGTAGTATTACAGCGAATTTGTATTTAGGTTTCAAGTTTTGGTTAGGATTTACTAAATCCAATGCAGACTAAGATTTATTTCAAGAAGAACACGGTCAAGAACATAACATCGGGGAATGCGAATATCGATCCCAATACCTCCAACATGGGAAGTTAGGGTTGGGGCTTTGTTTTGAGACTTCCATCCAACCATCTTCTACCGGTTTCCCTATAAGGGTAGAGGGGGTGCTGGAGCATTTCTCAGCTGCATTCGGGCAGAAGGCGGGGTTCACCTGGGACAAGTCGCCACCTCATCACAGGGCCAACACAGACAGACAACATTCACACTCACATTCACACACTAGGGACCATTTAGTGTTGCCAGTCAAACTATCCCCAGGTGCATGTCTTTGGAGGTGGGAGGGGCTTATGCCCAGGTGCATGTCTTTGGAGGTGGGAGGGGCTTATGCCCAGGTGCATGTCTTTGGAGGTGGGAGGAAGCCTGGAGGGAACCCATGCAACCACGGGTAGAACATGCAAATTCCATTTTGAGACTTTGGTTTATCAAAACTATTTTAGACCATTTGTTTTTTTTAAGAACAGTGTCATGAACAAAACCAACATAGAATATGAGTACTGATGTTGCTCCCTAAGGTAGCATTTGAGCCCATTTGTACTTGTGTTGAATCTGGAATAGGACTTACTGAATCTAATTTAGTCATGGGATTTTTTTAAGACGAACAGGGTTTAAGAACATGATATTTGGATAAGACAGGGGTAATGTGTTCATTTTTTCGGATCCTCATCAGGTTCTTGGCAGCATTGATTTGGATGTCTTGGCGTTGTGGAATTCTCTTTACAACGAGATAAAAAACTGTAAAAATATATTCCAATTGAAAAAAAAAATATAAAGATAGAACAATAAGATCATATGGACAGCCATAAGTGTTTACATTTTGTTTTTTATTCATTATTTTACTTATTTTTGGTTTGGTTTTGTATTTGCTCTGTATCATTCCATGAGGTGTATATTATATTATTACTATTATTTTCTTGGTTTGGTTTATACTTTATGACGGTTTGCACTTGTTGTGTATTTTGTTTTTGATTGTTTCATTACATTTGGATATATGTGTCGGCTTAAATGATATTCATGAAGTAAGATAATGTATTATGTCAAAGGGGGCAGGAAATTATAAGATTTTCTTCATCCTGCTCCTTCTCAGGAATTGTGTGAATTTAAATTGCATAATTGTGATATAATTATGTATCGTTCTAAATGCACATCAATGAATGAGATAAATAAGAATGAAATGAAATGAAATATTAAACGTAAACAACTAAGATACGGTAATCATATCAAACGTAAACTACTAAGATACAGTATTCATACTGAACATAAACAACTAAGATATAGTATTGATATTGAACATAACTAAGATACAGTATATATATTAAACAAACAACTAAGATAGTGTTCACATTGAACATAAACTACTAAGATACAGTATTCATACTGAACATAAACAACTAAGATATGGTATTGATATTGAACATAACTAAGATACAGTATATATATTAAACAAACAACTAAGATACAGTATTTACATTGAACATAAACTATGAAGATACAGTATTCACATTGAAAAAGAAAATACTACCTCTCACCTGCAAAGCAAACAATATAGAATTAGAGCCAATTTATATTTGGGTTTTATATTAGAGTTGGAATTAGAATTTATTCAATCCAATTCAGACTGATTTTTTTCCTCGTAGAAGAACACAAGAAAGAACTTTTGGAGAATGCGGGAATCGATCCCGCTACCTCTCACATGCTAAGCGAGCGCTCTACCACTTGAGCTAATTCCCCTATTATAGGAAGCGATCGCTACAATTTAAGTGACATCAACTTTAATCATAGTCAGTGTTCTACACACATGGGTTGTGATCAAGTTAAGGTTGGGGTTTTGATTTGAGACTGTTTATTTAAAACTATATTAAACAATTTTTAATTTTTTTAAGAGTAACGTCATGAACAATACCAACACAGAATATGAGCATTGATGTCGCAATCCCTCACATGCAAAGTAAACATTGGACTATAAAAATCTAACTTGTATTTAAATTTGGGTTAGGATTTACTAAATCCAATTCAGACTCTGGGGGAATGCGAGTAACGATCCTACTACCTCCCACATGTGAAGTTCGGGTTGGGGTTTTGATTTGAGACTTGGGTTTATGTTACTACCTCTGACAGGTAAAGTAAACGCTATCGAATTTGAGCCAATTTGTATTTGGGTTGAGGACAGATTACTGAATCGAATCCAGCCTTGAATTTTTCTCAAGAGGAACAAGGTTTAAGAACAAAGTATTTGGAGAATGCAGGTATCAATCAATCCCGTTACTTCTCACATGCAAAGATCAGTGTCAAGTATTCAGGCCTAGGTTATAATCAAGAGGAACAAGGTTTAATATAACATTTGGAGAATGCGGGTATTGATCCCGCTACCTCTCGCATGCGAAGCAAGCGCTCTACCATTTGAGCTAATTCCCCTATTTGCCAATGAGCCACTATGCATTCTGTGACATCAATCTCATTTATAGTTAATGGGTTCTACACACCTGGGTTACAGTCAGGTAGAAAATGCATGGATGGGTTACGATCAAGCTCGAGTGGGGTTTCTGTTTGAGACTTTGGTTTATTTGAACCATTTCAGACTTTTATTTTCTCCTAAAAGAACAGCGTTAGGAACAATACCAACAGAGAATGAAAGCATTGTTTCTTATTAACATATCAGAATGAGGTCGGAGTTTACCAAAACCATTCTCAAAATCATTATTTCAAGAGTGACAGGTTCAATAATGCAACTTTTGGAGAATGCGGGTATCGATCCCGCTACCTCTCGCATGCTAAGCGAGCACTCTACCATTTGAGCTAATTCCCCTGTCAATGGAACTGTTCGCCGCACGTTTTCCGGTACGGACCTCACCTACGGAAAGTATTGTTTATGGATGTTCTCATTCATCCTGGTCCTTGTATTCTCAGGACATTCAATTGATTGCAACTGGACTGCTCGGTTTGTTCCATGTTCGCCTTAGATTTGAAAGATTTAATCCAACTAGATCTGCCCAATCTAAGGCTCTATTCCAATAGCCCCCCCTCCCAATGTTTTTGCCTTCCTTCTTTGGTTTTTCAACTTCACATCAATCAAGAAGCGTTGGAATTATCCGTCAGGTCGAAGTATTTGTGGATCAGAGGTTTCTTGATGCATGTTGTGGTGTGAGGAGTTCTTTGAGGTAATGTGAGGCGTGTCCATGACTGCATTACTGGGTCAACAGGCAGATTTTGTATTCCATGCCAGTGTAGCAAGTGGAGAATAGGAGTAATGTCTTTATATTTTCGGACCCTCATCAGGTTCTGGGCAGCACTGTTTTGGATGTGTTGGCGCTTTCAAAAGCCGCTACTGCTCACATGCAAAGAAAACATTACAGACAATTAATATTTGGGTTTTGAGTTAGGGTTAGGATTTACTAAATCCGATCAGATCATGATTTTTTTTTTTTTTTTAATAAAGCAATTAAGAAAACGACAGTTGGAGAATACGAGTATCAATCCCGCTACCTCTCACATGCTAAGCGAGCGCTCTATAATTTGAGCTAATTCCCCTGTTCTGTCAATGGTGTGTTACCCTTTCAGTGCATTCATCTCACCCACAGTCCATGTGTTCTACACATATGGGTTACAATCAGGTAGAAAATGGAAGGATGGGTTACGATCAAGCTCAGGTTGGGGTTTCAATTTGAGCCTTATGTTTATTGAAATCAGTTCAGATATATTTTCTCCAAGAAGAACAGTGTTAGGAACAATACCAACAGAGAATATAAGCATTGATGTGCTACTTCTCACATGCAAAATAAACGATGTAGTATAAAAAGCAAATTTGTATTTGAGTTTCAGATTGAGGTTAGAATTTACTAAATCCATCGGAGACTTTGATTTATTTGTCAAGAAGAACATTGTTAAGAACACAACACTTGGGGAATGCGGGTATCAATCCCAATACATCCTGCATGCGAAGTTAGGGTTTGGGTTTTTATTTGAGACTTTGGGTAATCAAAACTATTTCAGCTTTCAAGGGGAACAATATTTGAAAACATGATATTTGGAGAATGCGGGCATTGATCCCGCTACCTCTCACATGCAAAGCAAGCGCTCTACCATTTGAGCTAATTCCCCTGTTGAAGAAATCGACCATCGTGTCTTCTCGGATGTCAACCTCAACTATAAGAAGTATCATTTTCAGCCAACAACATTATGTTGAAACATCATCAAAAAGAATTAGGTTGCCAAGAGGGTTGGATGATGGACTTCTAATCCATTGTGTTCTACACACATGGGTTTATTTACGAAAGAGTCTTATTAGCATATCAATATGAGGATGGGGTTTACTAAAACTATCTTAAACAATGATTATTTCAAGAGGAACTGGATCAAGAATGTATGTTTTGGGTATGAATCTGAGGTTGGGGTTCCCTAAAACGTTCAGACAAACCTTTTTTCAAGAGGAACAGATTAAAAACACTAATTTTGGAGAATGCGGGTATTGATCCTGCTACCTCTCTCAAGCTAAGCAAGCGCTCTACTATTTGAACTAATTCCACTATTGAGGTATTGCACTGTTATGCTTCCATAGTCCATGTGTTCTACACACATGGGCTACAATCAGGTAAAAATATGCTTGGATGGGTTACGATCAAGCTCGGGCTGGGGCTTCAATTTAAGGCTTTATTAAAACCATATCAGACTTTTATTTTCCTTAAGAAGAACATCCTTAGGAACAATATCAACAAAAAATGAACTTAGTAATCCTCAACCTCTCATGCAAATTAAACAAAGTAGTATTATAGCGAATTTGTATTTAAATTTCAAGTTCAGGTTAGGATTTACTAAATCCAATCCAGACTAAGATTTATTTCAAGAAGAATACGGTCAAGAACATAACATCGGGGAATGCGAATATCGATCCCAATACCTCCCACATGGGAAGTTAGGGTTGGGGCTTTGTTTTGAGACTTCCATCCATCCATCTTCTACCGGTTTCCCTATAAGGGTAGAGGGGAAGCTGGAGCGTTTCTCAGCTGCATTCGGGCAGAAGGCGGGGTTCACCCGGGACAAGTTGCCACCTCATCACAGGGCCAACACAGACAGACAACATTCACACTCACATTCACAGACTAGGGACCATTTAGTGTTGGCAGTCAAACTATCCCCAGGTGCATGTCTTTGGAGGTGGGAGGGGCTTATGCCCAGGTACATGTCTTTGGAGGTGGGAGGGGCTTATGCCCAGGTACATGTCTTTGGAGGTGGGAGGAAGCCTGGAGGGAACCCATGCAACCACGGGTAGAACATGCAAATTCCATTTTGAGACTTTGGTTTATCAAAAACTATTTTAGACCATTTGTTTTTTTTAAGAACAGTGTCATGAACAATACCAACATAGAATATGAGTACTGATGTTGCTCCCTAAGGTAGCATTTGAGCCCATTTGTACTTGAGTTGAATCTGGAATAGGACTTAATGAATCTAATTTAGTCATGAGATTTTTTTAAGACGAACAGGGTTTAAGAACATGATATTTGGATAAGACAGGGGTTATGTGTTCATTTTTTCGGATCCTCATCAGTATCTTGGCAGCATTGATTTGGATGTGTTGGCGTTGTGGAATTCTCTTTACAACGAGATAAAACAACTGTAAAAATATATTCCAATTTAAAAAAATATATAAAGATAGAACAATAAGATCATATGGACAGCCATAAGTGTTTACATTTTGTTTTTTATTGATTATTTTACTTATTTTTGGTCTGGTTTTGTATTTGCTCTGTATCATTCCATGAGGTGTATATTATATTATTACTATTATTTTCTTGGTTTGGTTTATACTTTATGACGTTTTGCACTTGTTGTGTTTTTTGTTTTTGATTGTTTCATTACATTTGGATATATGTGTCGGCTTAAATGATATTCATGAAGTAAGATAATGTATTATGTCAAAGGGGGCAGGAAATTATAAGATTTTCTTCATCCTGCTCCTTCTCAGGAATTGTGTGAATTTAAATTGCATAATTGTGATATAATTATGTATCGTTCTAAATGCACATCAATGAATGAGATAAATAAGAATGAAATGAAATTAAATATTAAACATAAACAACTAAGATACAGTAATCATATCAAACATAAACAACTAAGATATAGTATTGATATTGAACATAACTAAGATACAGTATATATATTAAACAAACAACTAAGATACAGTATTTACATTGAACATAAACTATGAAGATACAGTATTCACATTGAAAAAAAAAAAAATGAAAAAAAAAAGTTCTCCAAAGTTGCTATCTCTCACCTGCAAAGCAAACAATCTAGAATTAGAACCAATTTATATTTGGGTTTTATATTAGAGTTACGATTAGAATTTATTCAAGACAATTCAGACTTTGATTTTTTTTCTCGTAGAAGAACACAAGAAGGAACTTTTGGAGAATGCGGGCATCGATCCCGCTACCTCTCACATGCTAAGCGAGCGCTCTACCACTTGAGCTAATACCCCTGTTATAGGAAGTGATCGCTACTTTTTAAGTGAAGTGAATTATATTTATATAGCGCTTTTCTCTAGTGACTCAAAGCGCGTTACATAGTGAAACCCAATATCTAAGTTACATATAAACCAGAGTGGGTGGCACTGGGAGCAGGTGGGTAAAGTGTCTTGCCCAAGGACACAACGGCAGTCACTAGGATGGCGGAAGCGGTAATCGAACCTGCAACCCTCAAGTTGCTGGCACGGCCACTCTACCAACCGAGCTATGCCGCCCCCCAGTGACATCAACTTTAATCATAGTCAGTGTTCTACACACATGGGTTGCGATCAAATTAAGGTTGAGACTTGGGTTTATGTTGCTAGCTAAGACAGGCAAAGTAAACGCTATCGAATTAGAGCAAATTTGTATTTGGGTTGAGGACAGATTACTGAATCGAATCCAGCCTTGAATTTTTCTCAAGAGGAACAAGGTTTAAGAACAAAGTATTTGGAGAATGCAGATATCAATCAATCCCGTTACTTCTCACATGCAAAGATCAGTGTCAAGTATTCAGCGCTGGGTTATTATCAAGATGAACAAGTTTTAATATAACCTTTGGAGAATGCGGGTATTGATCCCGCTACCTCTCGCATGCGAAGCAAGCGCTCTACCATTTGAGCTAATTCCCCTGTTTTCCAATGAGCCACTACGCATTCTGTGACATCACTCTCATTTATAGTCCATGTGTTCTACACACCTGGGTTACAGTCAGGTAGAAAATGGATGGATGGGTCACGATCAAGCTTGAGTGGGGTTTCAATTTGAGACTTTGGTTTTTTTAAACCATTTCGGACTTTTATTTTCTCCTAAAAGAACAGCCTTAGGAACAATACCAACAGAGAATGAAAGCATTGTTTCTTATTAACATATCAGAATGAGGTCGGAGTTTACCAAAACCATTCTTAAATTTTTTATTTCAAGAGGGACAGGTTCAATAATGCAACTTTTGGAGAATGCGGGCATCGATCCCGCTACCTCTCGCATGCTAAGCGAGCACTCTACCATTTGAGCTAATTCCCCTGTCAATAGAACTGTTCGCCGCACGTTTTCCTGTATGGACCTCACCTACGGAAAGTATTGTTTATGGATGTTCTCATTCATCCTGGTCCTTGTATTCTCAAAACATTCAATTGATTGCAACTGGACTGCTCGGTTTGTTCCATGTTTGCCTTAGATTGGTCAGATTTAATCCAACTAGATCTGCCCAATCTAAGGCTCTATTCCAACAGCCTCCCCTCCCAATGTTTTTGCCTTCCTTCTTTGGTTTTTCAACTTCACATCAATCAAAAAGCGTTGGAATTATCCGTCAGGTCGAAGTATTTGTGGATCAGAGGTTTCTTGATGCATGTTGTGGTGTGAGGAGTTCTTTGAGGTAATGTGAGGCGTGTCCATGACTGCATTACTGGGTCAACGGGCAGATTTTGTATTCCATGCCAGTGTAGCAAGTGGAGAATAGGAGTAATGTCTTTATATTTTCGGACCCTCATCAGGTTCTGGGCAGCACTGTTTTGGATGTGTTGGCGCTTTCAAAAGCCGCTACTGCTCACATGCAAAGAAAACTTTTAGAGACCATTTATATCTGGGTTTCAAATTAGGGTTAGGATTTACTGAATCCAAGTCAGATTTTGATACAAGGAGAAAATGGATCAGAACATAACATTTGGAGAATGCAGGTATTGATCCCGCTAACTCTCGCATGCGAAGCAAGTGCTCTACCATTTGAGCTAATTCCCCTTTTGGACCTGATGAGCCACTTAGAGTTCTGTGACATGAAACTCACCCATAGTCAATGTGTTCTACACACTTGGGTTACAGCCAGGTAAAAAATGGATGGGTTACGATCAAGGTCAGGTTGGGGTTTCAATTTCAGACTTTGGTTTGTCAAAACCATTTCAGACTTTTATTTTCTTTAAGAAGAACAGCATGAAGAAAAATACCAACAAAAAAAATACAATTATTAATACACATGCAAAGAAAACAATTTAGTATTAATGTATTTGAGTTTGAAGTTTAGGTTAGGATTTACTAAATCTAACGCACATTATGATTTTTTCCCAAGAAGAACACGGTCAAGAACATAACACTTGGAGAATGTGGGCATCAATCCCACCATCTCCCGCTTGCGAAGTAAAGGTTGGGGTTTTGATTTGAGACTTCCATCCATCCATTTTCTACCGTTTTTCCCTTTTGGGATTGCAGAGGGTGCTGTAGCCTATCTCAGCTGCATTTGGGCACAAGGCGGCGTACACCCTGTTGTTTTCACGTAACCCAATAAAAAGGTGTTAGATTTATCCGTTAGGTACGGAGTAAGGGCAAAAGTATTTGTGAATCGGAAGTTTCTTGATGCATGTTGTGGTGTGAGGAGTTCTTTGTAATAATGTGGAGCATGTCCATGAACGCATTGGTAGGTCAACAGGAAGGTTTTGTATTCAGTTATCTCCCACATGCAAAGTAAACGATATGGCATTTGAACCCATTTGTATTTGGGTGGAATATAGACTAAGATTTACTGGATCTAATTCAGATTTGGGTTATTTTCAAGAGTAACAGTGTTTAAAGGGGAACATTATCAGCAGACCTATGTAAGCGTCAATATATACCTTGATGGTGCAGAAAAAAGACCATCTATTTTTTTAACCGATTTCCGAACTCTAAATGGGTGAATTTTGGCGAATTAAACGCCTTTCTGTTTATCGCACTGGAGGCGATGACGTCAGAATGTGACGTCGCCGAGGTAACACAGCCCCCATTTTCATTTTCAACACATTACAAACACCGGGTCTCAGCTCTGTTATTTTCCGTTTTTTTGACTATTTTTTGGAACCTCGGAGACATCATGCCTCGACGGTGTGTTGTCGGAGGGTGTAACAACACTAACAGGGAGGGATTCAAGTTGCACCACTGGCAAGAAATCTGCTGCCAGACCCCCATTGAATGTGCCGGAGTGTCTCCACATTTTACCGGCGATGCTAAAGCAGACATGGCACAGAGATGTATGGATAACCTGCAGATGCATTTGCAACGATTAAGTCAACGAAATCACAAAGGTGAGTTTTGTTGGTGTTGACTGCCAGCTAATCGATGCTAACATGCTACGCTAATCGATGCTAACATGCTATTTACCGGCGGTGCTAAAGCAGACATGGAACAGAGATGTATGGATAACCTGCAGATGCATTTGCAACTATATTACGTTTCCTTCCACCCACATTTAATGCGAAAAAAACACTTCCCAATCGACGGATTTAAGTTGCTCCAGTGTCAAAAGATGCGAAAGTCCTGATCGTTTGGTCCGCACATTTTACCGGCGATGCTAACGCAGACATGGCACAGAGATGTATGGATAACCTGCAGATGCATTTGCAACTATATTACGTTTCCTTCCACCCACATTTAATGTGAAACAAACACTTCCCAATCGACGGATTTAAGTTGCTCCAGTGTCAAAAGATGCGAAAGTCCTGATCGTTTGGTCCGCACATTTTACCGGCGATGCTAACGCAGCTATTCGGCCATGCTATGGCTATGAATAGCGTCAATAGCTTCAGTTTCTTCTTCAATACTTTCATACTCCAACAATCTGTTTCAATACATGCGTAATCTGTTGAATCGCTTAAGTCGCTGAAATCCGAGTTTGAATCCGAGCTAATGTCGCTATATCTTGCTGTGGTATTCCCATTGTTTGTTTACATTGGGAGCACTGTGTGACGTCACAGGGAAATGGATAGTGGTTTCGAAGATAGCGAAAATAAGGCACTTTAAAGCTTTATTTAGGGATATTCCGAGACCGGTAAAATTTTGAAAAACACTTCAAAAAATACAACAAGCCACTGGGAACTGATTTTTATTGTTTTTAACCCTTTTGAAATTGTGATAATGTTCCCCTTTAAGAAAATAATATTTGGAGAATGCGGGCATCGATCCCACTACCTCTCGCATGCTAAGCGAGCGCTCTACCATTTGAGCTAATTCCCCTGTTCAATCACGTGTTCTCGGATGTCGACCTCACCTATAAGAAGTATCATTTTCAGCCAACAACATTAAGTTGAAACATCATCAAAAAGAATTAGGTTGCCAAGAGGGTTGGATGATGGACTTCTAATCCATTGTGTTCTACACACATGGGTTTATTTACGAATGTGTCTTATTAGCATATCAATATGAGGTTGGGGTTTACTAAAACTATTATAAATAATGATTATTCCAAGAGGAAATGGGTCAAGAATGTATGTTTTGGGTATGAATCTGAAGTTCGGGTATACTAAAACGTTCAGAGAAACCTTTTTTCAAAAGGAACAGATTAAAAACAGATTTTGGAGAATGCGGGAGTCGATTCCACTACCTCTAACATGTTAAGCAAGTGCTCTATTATCTGAACTAATTCCCTACTGAGGAACTGAACTGTTATGCTTTCATAGTCCATGTGTTCTCCACACCTGGGTTACAATCAGGTAAAAAATGGATAGATGGGTTACGATCAAGATCAGGTTGGGGTTTCAATTTGAGCCTTAGGTTTATTAAAAACATTTCAGATATATTTTCTCCAAGAAGAACAGTGTTAGGAACAAAACCAACAGAGAATGTAAGCATTGATGTGCTACTTCTCACATGCAAATTAAAAGATGTAGTATAAAAAAGCAAATTTGTATTTGAGTTTCAAATTGAGGTTTGGATTTACTGAATCCAACGGAGACTATGATTTTGACTATGATAAGAACACAACACTTGGGGAATGCGGGTATCAATCCCAATACATCCTGCGTGCCAAGTTAGGGTTTGGGTTTTTGTTTGAGGCTTTGGGTAATCAAAACAATTTCAGACTTCAAGCGGAACAAGGTTTAAGAACAGGATAATTGGAGAATGCGGGTATCGATCCCGCTACCTCTCACATGCGAAGCGAGCGCTCTACCATTTTAGCTAATTCCCCTGTTGGAGAAACCGACCATCACGTCTTCTCGGATGTCCACCTCACCTATAAGACGTATCATTTTCAGCCAACAACATTATGTTGAAACATCATCAAAAAGAATTAGGTTGCCAAGAGGGTTGGATGATGGACTTCTAATCCATTGTGTTCTACACACATGGGTTTATTTACGAAATAGTCTTATTAGCATATCAATATGAGGATGGGGTTTACTAAAACTATTATAAATAATGATTATTTCAATACAAGAATGTATGTTTTGGGTATGAATCTGAGGAACAGATTAAAATCAGAAATTTTGGAGAAGCAGGCATCGATCCTGCTACCTCTTGCATGCTAAGCAAGCGCTCTACCACTTGAGCTAATTCCCCAGTCATAGAAAAATGTCCATCACGTGTTCTCCGATGTCGACCTCACCTATAAGACGTATCATTTTCAGCCAACAACATTATGTTGAAACATCATCAAAAAGAATTAGGTTGCCAAGAGGGTTGGATGATGGACTTCTAATCCATTGTGTTCTACACACATGGGTTTATTTACGAAATAGTCTTATTAGCATATCAATATGAGGATGGGGTTTACTAAAACTATCTTAAACAATGATTATTTCAAGAGGAACTTGATCAAGAATGTATGTTTTGGGTATGAATCTGAGGTTGGGGTTCCCTAAAACGTTCAGACAAACCTTTTTTCAAGAGGAACAGATTAAAAACACTAATTTTGGAGAATGCGGGTATTGATCCTGCTACCTCTCTCAAGCTAAGCAAGCGCTCTACCATTTGAACTAATTCCACTATTGAGGTATTGCACTGTTATGCTTCCATAGTCCATGTGTTCTACACACATGGGCTACAATCAGGTAAAAATATGCTTGGATGGGTTACGATCAAGCTCGGGCTGGGGCTTCAATTTAAGGCTTTATTAAAACCATTTCAGACTTTTATTTTCCTTAAGACGAACATCCTTAGGAACAATATCAACAAAAAATTAACTTAGTAATACTCAACCTCTCATGCAAATTAAACAAAGTAGTATTATAGCGAATTTGTATTTAAGTTTCAAGTTCAGGTTAGGATTTACTAAATCCAATGCAGACTAAGATTTATTTCAAGAAGAACACGGTCAAGAACTTAACTTCGGGGAATGCGAATATCGATCCCAATACCTCCCACATGGGAAGTTAGGGTTGGGGCTTTGTTTTGAGACTTCCATCCATCCATCTTCTACCGGTTTCCCTATAAGGGTAGAGGGGGTGCTGGAGCGTTTCTCAGCTGCATTCGGGCAGAAGGTGGGGTTCACCCGGGACAAGTCGCCACCTCATCACAGGGCCAACACGGATAGACAACATTCACACTCACATTCACAGACTAGGGACCATTTAGTGTTGGCAGTCAAACTATCCCCAGGTGCATGTCTTTGGAGGTGGGAGGGGCTTATGCCCAGGTGCATGTCTTTGGAGGTGGGAGGGGCTTATGCCCAGGTGCATGTCTTTGGAGGTGGGAGGGGCTTATGCCCAGGTGCATGTCTTTGGAGGTGGGAGGGGCTTATGCCCAGGTGCATGTCTTTGGAGGTGGGAGGAAGCCTGGAGGGAACCCATGCAACCACGGGTAGAACATGCAAATTCCAATTTTGAGACTTTGGTCCATCAAAACTATTTTAGACCATTTGTTTTTTTTAAGAACAGTGTCATGAACAATACCAACATAGAATATGAGTACTGATGTTGCTCCCTAAGGTAGCATTTGAGCCCATTTGTACTTGAGTTGAATCTGGAATAGGACTTACTGAATCTAATTTAGTCATGAGATTTTTTTAAGACGAACAGGGTTTAAGAACATGATATTTGGATAAGTCAGGGGTAATGTGTTCATTTTTTCGGATCCTCATCAGGTTCTTGGCAGCATTGATTTGGATGTGTTGGCGTTGTGGAATTCTCTTTACAACGAGATAAAAAACTGTAAAAATATATTCCAATTAAAAAATATATATAAAGATAGAACAATAAGATCATATGGACAGCCATAAGTGTTTACATTTTGTTTTTTATTGATTATTTTACTTATTTTTTGTCAACCCGTATGTGTAGAACACTGACTATAATTAGGGTCCGCCCTGCCAGCAAAGGACTCTGTCCTTTGCCATGGCAAGGACCCTATTGTTCCTGTAGCGTTTTATTATTCTTTCTTTCTTCCGCACCGACACTCGCCTATGCGCTGTATTTTGACCCCCTGACCATGCTTCAAAACTCACCAAATTTTACACACACGTCGGTGAGGAGTTTCTTCCCAACATATTAGGGAGCCAAACCCCAAAAATCAAAATTGCGCTCTAGCGCCCCCTAGGAAAAGACAAAAAATGAATTGCTTGTAACTTCGGTTAGGAATGTCGTAGAGACATGAAACAAAATCCTCTATGTAGGTCTGACTAAGAACTAAATTCCCCATTAGAAATGCCTATACCTAAAATCAACAGAAATTTTGCAAAACCCTTTCAAAGCAAAATTTTCGCCAAAAATGCCATTTTTGCCTCTTTGAGCTGTAATTTGACCCCCTTAAAATGCTTCAAAACTCACCAAACTTGGCAGACACATCAGGACTGGCAGAAATTGTGATCTAATGAAAAAAAAAATTTCTAAAACTCAAAATTGCGCTCTACAAAATTTTTGGAATGAAACACAGAAAAAACTGCTTCTAGGAAGAAAACACAGACAAAACTGCTTGTAACTTCCGGTAGGAATGTCAGAAAGACATGAAACAAAAACTTCTATGTAGGTCTTACTTAGACCTACATTTTAATAATTGACAGCTAGCAGAAAAAATCAACAGGAAGTTGGCAATTACCCCTTCAAAATAAAAGTTTTCATGAAAACCCGTCACCTTTTTCAAATCGAAACTCCTCCCAGTGCGTTTGTCGTTTCGGCTTCAAACTCGCACAGGAGAGAGATTGAACCCTTTTAAAAAAAGTGGTCGGACAAAATTGTGATAAGTTTTCCGGTTTTGATTTTACGTGCGTTCAAAGAACCCCTGCGCAAATTTTCCTAAAAAAAATTTTTTTTGCCTCTTTAGGCTGTAATTTGACCCCCTTAAAATGCTTCAAAACTCACCAAACTTGGCACACACATCAGGACTGGCAACAATTGCGAGCTGATGAAAAAACCAAACTCCAAAACTCAAAATTGTGCTCTAGCGCCCCCTAGGAATACAACACGGACAAACTGCTCCTAGGAAGAAAACAAAGACAAAACTGCTTGTAACATCCGGTAGGAATGTCAGAGAGACATGAAACAAAAACCACTATGTAGGTCTGACTTAGACCTACATTTGAATAATTAACATACTTTGGCAAAAATCAACAGGAAGCTAGATATTTTCACTTCAATACAACAACTGCATTACTTTCACAATGCATTAAATAGTGGGACGAAGGCGTCTTAAGCCCTGGGGCTCGGGGGCAGCAACCCAAGGCGCGCTCGCACCTTCGCACCCTAATTTGACCCCCTTAACATGCTTCAAAACTCACCAAATTTGACACTCACATCGGTATGGAGCGGCAGACCAACTTATTAAGCAACCAAACCCCAAAAATGAAAATTGCGCGCTAGCGCCCCCTAGTAAGAGACAAAACACAGACTGCTTGTAACTTCCGTTAGGAATGTCGTAGAGACATGAAACAAAAACTTCTGTGTAGGTCTGACTTAGACCTACATTTCCAATGAAAAACGTCTATACCCAAAATCAACAGAAATTTTGCAAAAACTCATTCAAAGCAACATTTACGCAAAAAAAGCTATTTTTGCCTCTTTGAGCTGTAATTTGACCCCCTTAAAATGCTTCAAAACTCACCAAACTTGGCACACACATCAGGACTGGCAGAAATTGCGATCTAGTGAAAAAACCAAACCTTAAAACTCAAAATTGCGCTCTATTGCAATTTTTGAAAAAAACACAGAAAAACTGCTCCTAGGAAGAGGAAACGGATACACCTGCTTGTAACTTCTGGTAGGAACGTCGGACAGACATGAAACAAAAACCTCTGTGTAGGTCTCACTTAGACCTACATTTTGATAGGTGGCATCTTTCAGTTAAAATCAACAGGAAGTTGGCAATTACCCCTTCAAAATAAAAGTTTTGTAAAAAGCCGTCACCTTTTTCCAGACAAAACTGCTTGTAACTTCTGTTAGGAATGTCGTAGAGACATGAAACAAAGACCTCTATGTTGGTCTGACTAAGATCGGGACTCGGGACACGGCGGCGGCGGCGGCGGCCAACGGCGGACCCGACCAACGCTGCTTGCAGCTTTAATTAAAGTTGATGTCACTTAAAAAGTCGCGACCACTTCCTATAACAGGGGAATTAGCTCAAGTGGTAGAGCGCTCGCTTAGCATGTGAGAGGTAGCGGGATCGATGCCCGCATTCTCCAAACGTTCCTTCTTGTGTTCTTCTACGAGGAAAAATCAGTCTGAATTGGATTGAATAAATTCTAATCCTAACTCTAATATAAAACCCAAATATAAATTGGCTCTAATTCTAGATTGTTTGCTTTGCAGGTGAGAGGTAGCAACTTTGGAGAACTTTTTTTTCTCTTTTTCAATGTAAATACTGTATCTTAGTAGTTTATGTTCAATGTGAACACTGTATCTTAGTTGTTTGTTTAATATATATACTGTATCTTAGTTATGTTCAATATCAATACTATATCTTAGTTGTTTATGTTCAGTATGAATACTGTATCTTAGTTGTTTATGTTTAATATGATCACTATATCTCAGTTGTTTATGTTCAATGTGAATGCTGTATCTTAGTTGTTTACGTTTGATATGATTACTGTATCTTAGTTGTTTACGTTTAATATTTCATTTCATTTCATTCTTATTTATCTCATTCATTGATGTGCATTTAGAACGATACATAATTATATCACAATTATACAATTTAAATTCAAACAATTCCTGAGAAGGAGCAGGATGAAGAAAATCTTATAATTTCCTGCCCCCTTTGACATAATACATTATCTTACTTCATGAATATCATTTAAGCCGACACATATATCCAAATGTAATGAAACAATCAAAAACAAAAAACACAAGAAAAACACAACAAGTGCAAAACTTCATAAAGTATAAACCAAACCAAGAAAATAATAGTAATAATATACGCCTCACGGAATGATACAGAGCAAATACAAAACCAACATGGAACAAACCGAGCAGTCCAGTTGCAATCAATTGAATTTTTTGAGAATACAAGGACCAGGATGAATGAGAACATCCATAAACAATACCTTCCGTAGGTGAGGTCCATAGCTGAAAACGTGCGGCGAACAATTTTATCAGCAGGGGAATTAGCTCAAATGGTAGAGCGCTCGCTTAGCATGTGAGAGGTAGCGGGATCGATGCCTGCATTCTCCAAAACTTGCATTCTGTCCCTCTTGAAATAATAATTCTAAGAATGGTTTTGGTAAACTCCGACCTCATTCTGATATGTTAATAAGAAACAATGCTTTCATTCTCTGTTGGTATTGTCCCTAACGCTGTTCTTTTAGGAGAAAATAAAAGTCTGAAATGGTTTAAATAAACGGGCTTCACGGTGGCAGAGGGGTTAGTGCGTCTGCCTCACTATACAAACTTCCTGCAGTCCTGGGTTCAAATCCAGGCTTGGGATCTTTATGTGTGGAGTTTGCATGTTCTCCCCGTGAATGCGTGAATGCGTGGGTTCCCTCCGGGTACTCCGGCTTCCTCCCACCTCCAAAGACATGCACCTGGGGATAGGTTGATTGGCAACACTAAATGGTCCCTAGTGTGTGAATGTGAGTGTGAATGTTGTCTGTCTGTGTTGGCCCTGTGATGAGGTGGCGACTTGTCCAGGGTGTACCCTGCCTTCCGCCCGATTGTAGCTGAGATAGGCGCCAGCGCCCCCCGCGACCCCGAAAGGGAATAAGCTGTAGAAAATGGATGGATGGATGGGTTTAAATAAACCTTACTGTGGAAGTGGTTGCTACTTTTTAAGTGACATCAACTTTAATCATAGTCAGTGTTCTACACACATGGGTTGTGATCAAATTAAGGTTGGGGTTTTGATTTGAGACTGTTTATTTAAAACTATATCAAACAATTTTTAATTTTTTTAAGAGTAACATCATGAACAATACCAACACAGAATATGAGCATTGATGTCGCAATCTCTCACATGCAAAGTAAACATTGGAGTATAAAAATCTAACTTGTATTTAAATTTGGGTTAGGATTTACTGAATCCAATTCAGACTCTGGGGGAATGCGAGTATCGATCCTACTACCTCCCACATGTGAAGTTCGGGTTGGGGTTTTTATTTGAGACTTGGGTTTATGTTGCTACCTCTGACAGGCAAAGTAAACGCTATCTAATTTGAGCCAATTTGTATTTAGGTTGAGGACAAATTACTGAATCGAATCCAGCCTTGAATTTTTCTCAAGAGGAACAAGGTTTAAGAACATAGTATTTGGAGAATGCAGATATCAATCAATCCCGTTACTTCTCACATGCAAAGATCAGTGTCAAGTATTCAGCCCTGGGTTATTATCAAGAGGAACAAGGTTTAATATAACATTTGGAGAATGCGGGTATTGATCCCGCTACCTCTCGCATGCGAAGCAAGCGCTTTACCATTTGAGCTAATTCCCCTGTTTTCCAAATTGCCGGTACGCATTCTGTGACATCAATCTCATTTATTGTTAATGGGTTCTACACACCTGGGTTACAGTCAGGTAGAAAATGCATGGATGGGTTACGATCAAGCTCGAGTGGGGTTTCAATTTGAGATTTTGGTTTATTTGAACCATTTCAGACTTTTATTTTCTTCTAAAAGAACAGCGTTAGGAACAATACCAACAGAGAATGAAAGCATTGTTCCTTATTAACATATCAGAATGAGGTCGGAGTTTACCAAAACCATTCTCATAAATGATTATTTCAAGAGGGACAGGTTCAATAATGCAACTTTTGGAGAATGCGGGCATCGATCCCGCTACCTCTCGCATGCTAAGCGAGCACTCTACCATTTGAGCTAATTCCCCTGTCAATAGAACTGTTCGCCGCACGTTTTCCGGTACGGACCTCACCTACGGAAAGTATTGTTTATGGATGTTCTCATTCATCCTGGTCCTTGTATTCTCAAAACATTCAATTGATTCCAACTGGACTGCTCGGTTTGTTCCATGTTCGCCTTAGATTGGTCAGATTTAATCCAACTAGATCTGCCCAATCTAAGGCTCTATTCCAATAGCCCCCCCTCCCCAATGTTTTTGCCTTCCTTCTTTGGTTTTTCAACTTCACATCAATCAAGAAGCGCTGGAATTATCCGTCAGGTCGAAGTATTTGTGGATCAGAGGTTTCTTGATGCATGTTGTGGTGTGAGGAGTTCTTTGAGGTCATGTGAGGCGTGTCCATGACTGCATTACTGGGTCAACAGGCAGATTTTGTATTCCATGCCAGTGTAGCAAGTGGAGAATAGGAGTAATGTCTTTATATTTTCGGGCCCTCATCAGGTTCTGGGCAGCACTGTTTTGGATGTGTTGGCGCTTTCAAAAGCCGCTACTGCTCACATGCAAAGAAAACTTTTAGAGACCATTTATATCTGGGTTTCAAATTAGGGTTAGGATTTACTGAATCCAAGTCAGATTTTGATTTTTATACAAGGAGAAAATGGATAAAAACATAACATTTGGAGAATGCGGGCATTGATCCCTTTACCTCTCGCATGCGAAGCGAGCGCTCTACCATTTGAGCTAATTCCGCTATCGATTTTAATGTGCTGCCGCACGTTTTCCAGTATCGACCCCACCTGCAGAAGGTAATCTTCACTACACATTCTGTAACATGAAAGTCACCCATAGTCCATGTGTTCTACACACATGGGCTACAATCAGGTAAAAATATGCTTGGATGGGTTACGATCAAGCTCGGGCTGGGGCTTCAATTTAAAGGGGAACATTATCACCAGACCTTTGTAGGCATCAATATATACTTTGATGTTGCAGAAAAAAGACCATATATTTATTTAACCGATTTCCGAACTCTAAATGGGTGAATTTTGGCGAATTAAACACCTTTCTGTTTATGGCTGTCTGAGCGACGACGTCAGAACGTGACGTCACATCGGTCGTCAACGCCATTTTTCCCTACCACGTCACACGCATCGAGTAGAATCAGCTCTGTTATTTTCCGTTTTTTCGACTGTTTGCCGGTACCTTGGAGACATCATGCCTCGTCGGTGTGTTGTCGGAGGGTGTAACAACACGATCAGGGACGGATTCAAGTTGATTTACATAGACTGTGCATCGATTAGCACGGCATGCTAATCGATGCTATCATGCTATTTAGGCTAGCTGTGTGTACATATTGGAGCATTATGTCTCATTTGTAGCTATATTTGCATCCAGCCTTTCCCTGCACCCACATTTAATGCCAAACAAACACTTACCAATCAACGGATTTAAGTTGCTCCTGTGTCAAGAGATGCGAAAGCCCTCTTTTGTTTTTTACCGGCGATGCTACGACAGAGATGGCACAGAGATGGCAATAATGTCTGGATATCCTGCGACACTCAAAGCAGATGCATTCCCAACGATAAAGTCAACAAAATCACAAAGGTGAGTGTTGTTGATGTTACTTATGACTTATGTGCTAATGGCCGTGCGCAACCCGAGGGTCCCTGGTTCAATCCCCACCTAGTACCAACCTCGTCACGTCCGTTGTGTCCTGAGCAAGACACTTCACCCTTGCTCCTGATGGGTGCTGGTTAGCGCCTTGCATGGCAGCTCCCTCCATCAGTGTGTGAATGTGTGTGAATGGGTAAATGTGGAAGTAGTGTCAAAGCGCTTTGAGTACCTTGAAGGTAGAAAAGCGCTATACAAGTACAACCCATTTATCATTTATAATCAGACATATTTGGTCGCGGCATGACTGCCAGCTAATCGATGCTAACATGCTATTTAGGCTACCTGTATGTACATTTGTAGTTGTATTTGCATCCAGCGTTTCCTTCCACCCACATTTAATGCGAAACAAACACTTACCAATCGACGGATTTAAGTTGATCCAGTGTCAATGCGAAAGTCCTGATCGGTTGGTCCGCACATTTTACCGGCGATGCTAAGACAGACATGGCCGAATAGCGTCAATAGCTATTCGCTCAATAGCTTCAGTTTCTTCTTCAAATTCGCTTTCGCTATCTGCCTCCATACTCCAACCATCTGTTTCAATACATGCGTAATCTGTTGAATCGCTTAAACCGCTGAAATCCGAGTCTGAATCCGAGCTAATGTCGCTATATCTTGCTGTGCTATCAGCCATGTTGTTTGTATTGGAATCGCTATGTGACGTCACAGGGTTTAGGCAAATAGCGAAAATCAAGCACTTTAAAGCTTTTTTTAGGGAAATTCCGGGACGGGTAAAATTTAAAAAAAAAACTTCGAAAAATAAAATAAGCCACTGGGAACTGATTTTTATTGGTTTCAACCCTTCTGAAATTGTGATAATGTTCTCCTTTAAGGCTTTTTTAAAACCATTTCAGACTTTTATTTTCTTTAAGAAGAACATTCTTAGGAACAATACCAACAAAAAATGAACTTAGTAATACTCAACCTCTCATGCAAATTAAACAATGTAGTATTATAGCGAATTTGTATTTAGGTTTCAAGTTTTGGTTAGGATTTACTAAATCCAATGCAGACTAAGATTTATTTCAAGAAGAACACGGTCAAGAACATAACTTCGGGGAATGCGAATATCGATCCCAATACCTCCAACATGGGAAGTTAGGGTTGGGGCTTTGCTTTGAGACTTCCATCCATCCATCTTCTACCGGTTTCCCTATAAGGGTAGAGGGGAAGCTGGAGCATTTCTCAGCTGCATTCGGGCAGAAGGTGGGGTTCACCCGGGACAAGTCGCCACCTCATCACAGGGCCAACACCGATAGACAACATTCACACTCACATTCACACACCAGGGACCATTTAGTGTTGCCAGTCAAACTATCCCCAGGTGCATGTCTTTGGAGGTGGGAGGGGCTTATGCCCAGGTGCATGTCTTTGGAGGTGGGAGGAAGCCTGGAGGGAACCCATGCAACCACGGGTAGAACATGCAAATTCCATTTTGAGACTTTGGTTTATCAAAAACTATTTTAGACCATTTGTTTTTTTTAAGAACAGTGTCATGAACAAAACCAACATAGAATATGAGTACTGATGTTGCTCCCTAAGGTAGCATTTGAGCCCATTTGTACTTGAGTCGAATCTGGAATAGGACTTACTGAATCTAATTCAGTCGTGGGATTTTTTTAAGACGAACAGGGTTTAAGAACATGATATTTGGATAAGACAGGGGTTATGTGTTCATTTTTTCGGATCCTCATCAGGTTCTTGGCAGCATTGATTTGGATGTGTTGGCGTTGTGGAATTCTCTTTACAACGAGATAAAAAACTGCAAAAATATATTCCAATTGAAAAAAAAAAATTCTAAAGATAGAACAATAAGATCATATGGACAGCCATAAGTGTTTACATTTTGTTTTTTATTCATTATTTTACTTATTTTTGGTTTGGTTTTGTATTTGCTCTGTATCATTCCATGAGGTGTATATTATATTATTACTATTATTTTCTTGGTTTGGTTTATACTTTATGAAGTTTTGCACTTGTTGTGTATTTTGTTTTTGATTGTTTCATTACATTTGGATATATGTGTCGGCTTAAATGATATTCATGAAGTAAGATAATGTATTATGTCAAAGGGGGCAGGAAATTATAAGATTTTCTTCATCCGGCTCCTTCTCAGGAATTGTTTGAATTTAAATTGTATAATTGTGATATAATTATGTATCGTTCTAAATGCACATCAATGAATGAGATAAATAAGAATGAAATGAAATGAAATATTAAACGTAAACAACTAAGATACAGCAATCATATCAAACATAAACAACTAAGATACAGTATTCATACTGAACATAAACAACTAAGATATAGTATTGATATTGAACATAACTAAGATACAGTATATATATTAAACAAACAACTAAGATACAGTATTTATATTGAACATAAACTATGAAGATACAGTATTCACATTGAAAAAAAAAAGTTCTCCAAAGTTGCTATCTCTCACCTGCAAAGCAAACAATCTAGAATTAGAACCAATTTATATTTGGGTTTTATATTAGAGTTACGATTAGAATTTATTCAAGACAATTCAGACTTTGATTTTTTTTCTCGTAGATCAACACAAGAAGGAACTTTTGGAGAATGCGGGCATCGATCCCGCTACCTCTCACATGCTAAGCGAGCGCTCTACCACTTGAGCTAATTCCCCTGTTATAGGAAGTGATTGCTACTTTTTAAGTGAAGTGAATTATATTTATATAGCGCTTTTCTCTAGTGACTCAAAGCGCGTTACATAGTGAAACCCAATATCTAAGTTACATATAAACCAGAGTGGGTGGCACTGGGAGCAGGTGGGTAAAGTGTCTTGCCCAAGGACACAACGGCAGTGACTAGGAGGGCGGAAGCGGGAATCGAACCTGCAACCCTCAAGTTGCTGGCACGGCCACTCTACCAACCGAGCTATGCCGCCCCCCAATGACATCAACTTTAATCATAGTCAGTGTTCTACACACATGGGTTGCGATCAAATTAAGGTTGGGGTTTTGATTTGAGACTGTTTATTTAAAACTATATCAAACTATTTTTATTTTTTTTAAGAGTAGCATCATGAACAATACCAACACAGAATATGAGCATTGATGTCGCAATCTCTCACATGCAAAGTAAACATTGGCCTATAAAAATCTAACTTGTATTTAAGTTTGGGTTAGGATTTACTAAATCCAATTCAGACTCTGGGGGAATGCGAGTATCGATCCTACTACCTCCCACATGTGAAGTTCGGGTTGGGGTTTTGATTTGAGACTTGGGTTTATGTTGCTACCTCTGACAGGCAAAGTAAACGCTATCGAATTTGAGCCAATTTGTATTTGGGTTGAGGACAGATTACTGAATCGAATCCAGCCTTGAATTTTTCTCAAAAGGAACAAGGTTTAAGAACAAAGTATTTGGAGAATGCAGATATCAATCAATCCCGTTACTTCTCACATGCAAAGATCAGTGTCAAGTATTCAGCGCTGGGTTATTATCAAGATGAACAAGTTTTAATATAACCTTTGGAGAATGCGGGTATTGATCCCGCTACCTCTCGCATGCGAAGCAAGCGCTCTACCATTTGAGCTAATTCCCCTGTTTTCCAATGAGCCACTACGCATTCTGTGACATCACTCTCATTTATAGTCCATGTGTTCTACACACCTGGGTTACAGTCAGGTAGAAAATGGATGGATGGGTCACGATCAAGCTTGAGTGGGGTTTCAATTTGAGACTTTGGTTTTTTTAAACCATTTCGGACTTTTATTTTCTCCTAAAAGAACAGCCTTAGGAACAATACCAACAGAGAATGAAAGCATTGTTTCTTATTAACATATCAGAATGAGGTCGGAGTTTACCAAAACCATTCTTAAATTTTTTATTTCAAGAGGGACAGGTTCAATAATGCAACTTTTGGAGAATGCGGGCATCGATCCCGCTACCTCTCGCATGCTAAGCGAGCACTCTACCATTTGAGCTAATTCCCCTGTCAATAGAACTGTTCGCCGCACGTTTTCCTGTATGGACCTCACCTACGGAAAGTATTGTTTATGGATGTTCTCATTCATCCTGGTCCTTGTATTCTCAAAACATTCAATTGATTGCAACTGGACTGCTCGGTTTGTTCCATGTTTGCCTTAGATTGGTCAGATTTAATCCAACTAGATCTGCCCAATCTAAGGCTCTATTCCAACAGCCTCCCCTCCCAATGTTTTTGCCTTCCTTCTTTGGTTTTTCAACTTCACATCAATCAAAAAGCGTTGGAATTATCCGTCAGGTCGAAGTATTTGTGGATCAGAGGTTTCTTGATGCATGTTGTGGTGTGAGGAGTTCTTTGAGGTAATGTGAGGCGTGTCCATGACTGCATTACTGGGTCAACGGGCAGATTTTGTATTCCATGCCAGTGTAGCAAGTGGAGAATAGGAGTAATGTCTTTATATTTTCGGACCCTCATCAGGTTCTGGGCAGCACTGTTTTGGATGTGTTGGCGCTTTCAAAAGCCGCTACTGCTCACATGCAAAGAAAACTTTTAGAGACCATTTATATCTGGGTTTCAAATTAGGGTTAGGATTTACTGAATCCAAGTCAGATTTTGATACAAGGAGAAAATGGATCAGAACATAACATTTGGAGAATGCAGGTATTGATCCCGCTAACTCTCGCATGCGAAGCAAGTGCTCTACCATTTGAGCTAATTCCCCTTTTGGACCTGATGAGCCACTTAGAGTTCTGTGACATGAAACTCACCCATAGTCAATGTGTTCTACACACTTGGGTTACAGCCAGGTAAAAAATGGATGGGTTACGATCAAGGTCAGGTTGGGGTTTCAATTTCAGACTTTGGTTTGTCAAAACCATTTCAGACTTTTATTTTCTTTAAGAAGAACAGCATGAAGAAAAATACCAACAAAAAAAATACAATTATTAATACACATGCAAAGAAAACAATTTAGTATTAATGTATTTGAGTTTGAAGTTTAGGTTAGGATTTACTAAATCTAACGCACATTATGATTTTTTCCCAAGAAGAACACGGTCAAGAACATAACACTTGGAGAATGTGGGCATCAATCCCACCATCTCCCGCTTGCGAAGTAAAGGTTGGGGTTTTGATTTGAGACTTCCATCCATCCATTTTCTACCGTTTTTCCCTTTTGGGATTGCAGAGGGTGCTGTAGCCTATCTCAGCTGCATTTGGGCACAAGGCGGCGTACACCCTGTTGTTTTCACGTAACCCAATAAAAAGGTGTTAGATTTATCCGTTAGGTACGGAGTAAGGGCAAAAGTATTTGTGAATCGGAAGTTTCTTGATGCATGTTGTGGTGTGAGGAGTTCTTTGTAATAATGTGGAGCATGTCCATGAACGCATTGGTAGGTCAACAGGAAGGTTTTGTATTCAGTTATCTCCCACATGCAAAGTAAACGATATGGCATTTGAACCCATTTGTATTTGGGTGGAATATAGACTAAGATTTACTGGATCTAATTCAGATTTGGGTTATTTTCAAGAGTAACAGTGTTTAAAGGGGAACATTATCAGCAGACCTATGTAAGCGTCAATATATACCTTGATGGTGCAGAAAAAAGACCATCTATTTTTTTAACCGATTTCCGAACTCTAAATGGGTGAATTTTGGCGAATTAAACGCCTTTCTGTTTATCGCACTGGAGGCGATGACGTCAGAATGTGACGTCGCCGAGGTAACACAGCCCCCATTTTCATTTTCAACACATTACAAACACCGGGTCTCAGCTCTGTTATTTTCCGTTTTTTTGACTATTTTTTGGAACCTCGGAGACATCATGCCTCGACGGTGTGTTGTCGGAGGGTGTAACAACACTAACAGGGAGGGATTCAAGTTGCACCACTGGCCCGAAGATGCCAAAGTGTCTGCCGCCAGACCCCCATTGAATGTGCCAGAGTGTCTTCACATTTGACCGGCGATGCTAAAGCAGACATGGCACGGAGATGTGTGGATAACCTGCAGATGCATTTGTAACTATATTACGTTTCCTTCCACCCACATTTAATGCGAAACAAACACTTACCAATCGACGGATTTAAGTTGCTCCAGTGTCAAAAGATGCGAAAGTCCTGATCGTTTAGTCTGCACATTTTACCGGCGATGCTAACGCAGCTATTCGGCCATGCTATGGCTATGAATAGCGTCAATAGCTATTCGCTCAATAGCTTCCGTTTCTTCTTCAATATTTTCATACTCCAACCATCTGTTTCAATACATGCGTAATCTGTTGAATCGCTTAAGTCGCTGAAATCCGAGTTTGAACCCGAGCTAATGTCGCTATATCTTGCTGTGGTATTCCCATTGTTTGTTTACATTGGCAGCACTGTGTGACGTCACAGGGAAATGGATAGTGGTTTCGAAGATAGCGAAAATAAGGCACTTTAAAGCTTTATTTAGGGATATTCCGAGACCGGTAACATTTTGAAAAACACTTCAAAAAATACAACAAGCCACTGGGAACTGATTTTTATTGTTTTTTAACCCTTTTGAAATTGTGATAATGTTCCCCTTTAAGAAAATAATATTTGGAGAATGCGGGCATCGATCCCGCTACCTCTCGCATGCTAAGCGAGCGCTCTACCATTTGAGCTAATTCCCCTGTTCAATCACGTGTTCTCCGATGTCGACCTCACCTATAAGAAGTATCATTTTAAGCCAACAACATTATGTTGAAACGTCCTCAAGAAGAAATAGGTTGCCAAGAGGGTTGGATGATGGACTTCTAATCCATTGTGTTCTACACACATGGGTTTATTTACGAAATAGTCTTATTAGCATATCAATATGAGGTTGGGGTTTACTAAAACTATCTTAAACAATGATTATTTCAATACAAGAATGTATGTTTTGGGTATGAATCTGAGGAACAGATTAAAATCAGAAATTTTGGAGAATGCAGGTATCGATCCTGCTACCTCTTGCATGCTAAGCAAGCGCTCTACCATTTGAGCTAATTCCCCAGTCATAGAAAAATGTCCATCACATGTTCTCCGATGTCGACCTCACCTATAAGACGTATCATTTTCAGCCAACAACATTATGTTGAAACATCATCAAGAAGAATTAGGTTGCCAAGAGGGTTGGATGATGGACTTCTAATCCATTGTGTTCTACACACATTGAAGAGTCTTATTAGCATATCAATATGAGGTTTGGGTTTACTTAAACAATCCTAAACAATGATTATTTCAATACAAAAATGTATGTTTTGGGTATGAATCTGAGGTTGGGGTTTACTAAAACGTTCAGACAATCCTTTTTTTAAGAGGAACAGATTAAAAAAACGAATTTTGGAGAATGCAGGCATCGATCCTGCTACCTCTTGCATGCTAAGCAAGCGCTCTACCATTTGAGCTAATTCCCCTGTTGAAGAATTTGACCATCACGTCTTCTACGACGTCGACCTCACCTATAAGAAGTATCATTTTCAGCCAACAACATTATGTTGAAACATCATCAAAAAGAATTAGGTTGCCAAGAGGGTTGGATGATGGACTTCTAATCCATTGTGTTCTACACACATGGGTTCATTTACGAAAGTGTCTTATTAGCATATCAATATGAGGTTGGGGTTTACTAAAACTATCTGCGATGAGGTGGCGACTTGTCCAGGGTGTACCCCGCCTTCCGCCCGACTGTAGCTGGGATAGGTGCCAGCGCCCCCCGCGACCCCAAAAGGGAATAAGCGGCAGAAAATGGATGGATGGATGGATCTTAAACAATGATTATTTCAATACAAAAATGTCTGTTTTGGGTATGAATCTGAGGTTGGGGTTTACTAAAACATTCAGCCAATCCTTTTTTTAAGAGGAGGAACAGATTAAAAACAGTTTTTGGAGAATGCAGGTATCGCTCCCGCTACCTCTCGCATGCGAAGCAAGTGCTCTACCATTTGAGCTAATTCTCCTATTTGCCAATGATCCACCACGCATTCTGTTACATCAATCCCATTTATAGTCCATGGGTTCTACACACCTGGGTTACAGTCAGGTAGAAAATGGATGGATGGGTTACGATCAAGCTCGAGTGGGGTTTCAATTTTAGGCTTTGGTTTATTTGAACCATTTCAGACTTTTATTTTCTCCTAAAAGAACAGCGTTAAGAACAATACCAACAGAGAATGAAAGCATTGTTTCTTATTAACATATCAGAATGAGGTCGGAGTTTACCAAAACCATTCTCAAAATTATTATTTCAAGAGGGATAGGTTCAATAATGCAAGTATTGGAGAATGCGGGTATCGATCCCGCTACCTCTCGCATGCTAAGCGAGCACTCTACCATTTGAGCTAATTCCCCTGTCAATAGAACTGTTCGCCGCACGTTTTCGGCTATGGACCTCACCTACGGAAAGTATTGTTTATGGATGTTCTCATTCATCCTGGTCCTTGTATTCTCAAAACATTCAATTGATTGCAACTGGACTGCTCGGTTTGTTCCATGTTCGCCTTAGATTGGTCAGATTTAATCCAACTAGATCTGCCCAATCTAAGGCTCTATTCCAACAGCCACCCACTCCCAATGTTTTTGCCTTCCTTCTTTGGTTTTTCAACTTCACATCAATCAAGAAGCGTTGGAATTATCCGTCAGGTCGAAGTATTTGTGGATCAGAGGTTTCTTGATGCATGTTGTGGTGTGAGGAGTTCTTTGAGGTCATGTGAGGCGTGTCCATGACTGCATTACTGGGTCAACAGGCAGATTTTGTATTCCATGCCAGTGTAGCAAGTGGAGAATAGGAGTAATGTCTTTATATTTTCGGACCCTCATCAGGTTCTGGGCAGCACTGTTTTGGATGTGTTGGCGCTTTCAAAAGCCGCTACTGCTCACATGCAAAGAAAACTTTTAGAGACAATTTATACCTGGTTTTCAAATTAGGGTTAGGATTTACTGAATCCATGTCAGATTTTTATACAAGGAGAAAATGGATAAGAACATAACATTTGGAGAATGCGGGTATTGATCCCGCTACCTCTCGCATGCGAAGCAAGCGCTCTACCATTTGAGCTAATTCCCCTTTTGGACCTGATGAGCCACTTAGAGTTCTGTGACATGAAACTCACCCATAGTCAATGTGTTCTACACACTTGGGTTACAGCCAGGTAAAAAATGGATGGATGGGTTACGATCAAGGTCAGGTTGGGGTTTCAATTTCAGACTTTGGTTTGTCAAAACCATTTCAGACTTTTATTTTCTTTAAGAAGAACAGCATGAAGAAAAATACCAACAAAAAAAAAATACAATTATTAATACACATGCAAAGAAAACAATTTAGTATTAATGTATTTGAGTTTGAAGTTTAGGTTAGGATTTACTAAATCTAACGCACATTATGATTTTTTCCCAAGAAGAACACGGTCAAGAACATAACACTTGGAGAATGTGGGCATCAATCCCACCACCTCCCGCTTGCAAAGTAAAGGTTGGGGTTTTGATTTGAGACTTCCATCCATCCATTTTCTACCGTTTTTCCCTTTTGGGATTGCAGAGGGTGCTGTAGCCTATCTCAGCTGTGTCCAGGCAGAAGGCGGCGTACACCCTGTTGTTTTCACGTAACCCAATAAAAAGGTGTTAGATTTATCCGTCAGGTACGGAGTAAGGGCAAAAGTATTTGTGAATCGGAAGTTTCTTGATGCATGTTGTGGTGTGAGGAGTTCTTTGTAATAATGTGGAGCATGTCCATGAACGCATTGGTAGGTCAACAGGAAGGTTTTGTATTCAGTTATCTCCCACATGCAAAGTAAACGATATGGCATTTGAACCCATTTGTATTTGGGTGGAATATAGACTAAGATTTACTGGATCTAATTCAGATTTGGGTTATTTTCAAGAGTAACAGTGTTTAAAGGGGAACATTATCAGCAGACCTATGTAAGCGTCAATATATACCTTGATGGTGCAGAAAAAAGACCATCTATTTTTTTAACCGATTTCCGAACTCTAAATGGGTGAATTTTGGCGAATTAAACGCCTTTCTGTTTATCGCACTGGAGGCGATGACGTCAGAATGTGACGTCGCCGAGGTAACACAGCCCCCATTTTCATTTTCAACACATTACAAACACCGGGTCTCAGCTCTGTTATTTTCCGTTTTTTTGACTATTTTTTGGAACCTCGGAGACATCATGCCTCGTGGGTGTGTTGTCGGAGGGTGTAACAACACTAACAGGGAGGGATTCAAGTTGCACCACTGGCAAGAAATCTGCCGCCAGACCCCCATTGAATGTGCCGGAGTGTCTCCACATTTGACCGGCGATGCTAAGACAGACATGGCACAGAGATGTGTGGATAACCTGCAGATGCATTTGCAACGATTAAGTCAACGAAATCACAAAGGTGAGTTTTGTTGGTGTTGACTGCCAGCTAATCGATGCTAACATGCTACGCTAATCGATGCTAACATGCTATTTACCGGCGGTGCTAAAGCAGACATGGCACAGAGATGTATGGATAACCTGCAGATGCATTTGCAACGATTAAGTCAACGAAATCACAAAGGTGAGTTTTGTTGGTGTTGACTGCCAGCTAATCGATGTTAACATGCTACGCTAATCGATGCTAACATGCTATTTACCGGCGGTGCTAACGCAGACATGGCACAGAGATGTATGGATAACCTGCAAATGCATTTGCAACGATTAAGTCAACGAAATCACAAAGGTGAGTTTTGTTGGTGTTGACTGCCAGCTAATCGATGCTAACATGCTACGCTAATCGATGCTAACATGCTATTTACCGGCGGTGCTAAAGCAGACATGGCACAGAGATGTATGGATAACCTGCAGATGCATTTGCAACTATATTACGTTTCCTTCCACCCACATTTAATGCGAAACAAACACTTACCAATCGACGGATTTAAGTTGCTCCAGTGTCAAAAGATGCGAAAGTCCTGATCGTTTGGTCCGCACATTTTACCGGCGATGCTAACGCAGCTATTCGGCCATGCTATTGGCTATGAATAGCGTCAATAGCTATTCGCTCAATAGCTTCAGTTTCTTCTTCAATACTTTCATACTCCAACCATCTGTTTCAATACATGCGTAATCTGTTGAATCGCTTAAGTCGCTGAAATCCGAGTTTGAATCCGAGCTAATGTCGCTATATCTTGCTGTGGTATTCCCATTGTTTGTTTACATTGGCAGCACTGTGTGACATCACAGGGAAATGGATAGTGGTTTCGAAGATAGCGAAAATAAGGCACTTTAAAGCTTTATTTAGGGATGTTCCGAGACCGGTAAAATTTTGAAAAACACTCCAAAAAATACAACAAGCCACTGGGAACTGATTTTTATTGTTTTTTAACCCTTTTGAAATTGTGATAATGTTCCCCTTTAAGAAAATAATATTTGGAGAATGCGGGCATCGATCCCGCTACCTCTCACATGCTAAGCAAGCGCTCTACCATTTCAGCTAATTCCCCTGTTCAATCACGTGTTCTACGATGTCGACTTCACCTATAAGAAGTATCATTTTCAGCCAACAACATTATGTTGAAACATCATCAAAAAGAATTAGGTTGCCAAGAGGGTTGGATGATGGACTTCTAATCCATTGTGTTCTACACACATGGGTTTATTTACCTAATAGTCTTATTAGCATATCAATATGAGGTTGGGGTTTACTAAAACTATCTTAAACAATGATTATTTCAATACAAGAATGTATGTTTTGGGTATGAATCTGAGGAACAGATTAAAATCAGAAATTTTGGAGAAGCAGGCATCGATCCTGCTACCTCTTGCATGCTAAGCAAGCGCTCTACCACTTGAGCTAATTCCCCAGTCATAGAAAAATGTCCATCACGTGTTCTCCGATGTCGACCTCACCTATAAGACGTATCATTTTCAGCCAACAACATTATGTTGAAACATCATCAAAAAGAATTAGGTTGCCAAGAGGGTTGGATGATGGACTTCTAATCCATTGTGTTCTACACACATGGGTTTATTTACGAAATAGTCTTATTAGCATATCAATATGAGGTTGGGGTTTACTAAAACTATCTTAAACAATGATTATTTCAAGAGGAACTGGATCAAAAATGTATGTTTTGGGTATGAATCTGAGGTTGGGGTTCCCTAAAACGTTCAGACAAACCTTTTTTCAAGAGGAACAGATTAAAAAACTAATTTTGGAGAATGCGGGTATTGATCCTGCTACCTCTCTCAAGCTAAGCAAGCGCTCTACCATTTGAACTAATTCCACTATTGAGGTATTGCACTGTTATGCTTCCATAGTCCATGTGTTCTACACACATGGGCTACAATCAGGTAAAAATATGCTTGGATGGGTTACGATCAAGCTCGGGCTGGGGCTTCAATTTAAGGCTTTATTAAAACCATATCAGACTTTTATTTTCCTTAAGACGAACATCCTTAGGAACAATATCAACAAAAAATTAACTTAGTAATCCTCAACCTCTCATGCAAATTAAACAAAGTAGTATTATAGCGAATTTGTATTTAAATTTCAAGTTCAGGTTAGGATTTACTAAATCCAATCCAGACTAAGATTTATTTCAAGAAGAACACGGTCAAGAACATAACATCGGGGAATGCGAATATCGACCCCACTACCTCCCACATGGGAAGTTAGGGTTGGGGCTTTGTTTTGAGACTTCCATCCATCCATCTTCTACCGGTTTCCCTATAAGGGTAGAGGGGAAGCTGGAGCGTTTCTCAGCTGCATTCGGGCAGAAGGTGGGGTTCACCCGGGACAAGTCGCCACCTCATCACAGGGCCAACACAGATAGACAACATTCACACTCACATTCACACACTAGGGACCATTTAGTGTTGGCAGTCAAACTATCCCCAGGTGCATGTCTTTGGAGGTGGGAGGGGCTTATGCCCAGGTGCATGTCTTTGGAGGTGGGAGGGGCTTATGCCCAGGTGCATGTCTTTGGAGGTGGGAGGAAGCCTGGAGGGAACCCATGCAACCACGGGTAGAACATGCAAATTCCATTTTGAGACTTTGGTTTATCAAAAACTATTTTAGACCATTTGTTTTTTTTAAGAACAGTGTCAAGAACAATACCAACATAGAATATGAGTACTGATGTTGCTCCCTAAGGTAGCATTTGAGCCCATTTGTACTTGAGTCGAATCTGGAATAGGACTTAATGAATTTAATTCAGTCGTGGGATTTTTTTTTAAGACAAACAGGGTTTAAAAACATGATATTTGGATAAGACAGGGGTTATGTGTTCATTTTTTCGGATCCTCATCAGGTTCTTGGCAGCATTGATTTGGATGTGTTGGCGTTGTGGAATTCTCTTTACAACGAGATAAAAAACTGTAAAAATATATTCCAATTGAAAAAAATATATAAAGATAGAACAATAAGATCATATGGACAGCCATAAGTGTTTACATTTTGTTTTTTATTCATTATTTTACTTATTTTTGGTCTGGTTTTGTATTTGCTCTGTATCATTCCATGAGGTGTATATTATATTATTACTATTATTTTCTTGGTTTGGTTTATACTTTATGAAGTTTTGCACTTGTTGTGTTTTTTGTTTTTGATTGTTTCATTACATTTGGATATATGTGTCGGCTTAAATGATATTCATGAAGTAAGATAATGTATTATGTCAAAGGGGGCAGGAAATTATAAGATTTTCTTCATCCTGCTCCTTCTCAGGAATTGTGTGAATTTAAATTGCATAATTGTGATATAATTATGTATCGTTCTAAATGCACATCAATGAATGAGATAATTAAAAATGAAATGAAATGAAATATTAAACGTAAACAACTAAGATACAGTAATCATATCAAACGTAAACAACTAAGATACAGTATTCATACCGAACATAAACAACTAAGATATGGTATTGATATTGAACATAACTAAGATACAGTATATATATTAAACAAACAACTAAGATACAGTATTCACATTGAAAAAGAAAAAACTACCTCTCACCTGCAAAGCAAACAATATAGAATTAGAGCCAATTTATATTTGGGTTTTATATTAGAGTTGGAATTAGAATTTATTCAATCCAATTCAGACTGATTTTTTTCCTCGTAGAAGAACACAAGAAGGAACTTTTGGAGAATGCGGGCATCGATCCCGCTACCTCTCACATGCTAAGCGAGCGCTCTACCACTTGAGAAAATTCCCCTGTTATAGGAAGTGGTCGCTACAATTTAAGTGACATTAACTTTAATCATAGTCAGTGTTCTACACACATGGGTTGCGATCAAATTAAGGTTGGGGTTTTGATTTGAGACTGTTTATTTAAAACTACATCAAACAATTTTTCATTTTTTTAAGAGTAGCATCATGAACAAGACCAACACAGAATATGAGCATTGATGTCGCAATCTCTCACATGCAAAGTAAACATTGGACTATAAAAATCTAACTTGTATTTAAATTTGGGTTAGGATTTACTAAATCCAATTCAGACTCTGGGGGAATGCGAGTATCGATCCCACTACCTCCCACATGTGAAGTCCGGGTTGGGGTTTTGATTTGAGACTTGGGTTTATGTTGCTACCTCTGACAGGCAAAGTAAACGCTATCGAATTTGAGCCAATTTGTATTTGGGTTGAGGACAAATTACTGAATCAAATCCAGCCTTGAATTTTTCTCAAGAGGAACAAGGTTTAAGAACAAAGTATTTGGAGAATGCAGGTATCAATCAATCCCGTTACTTCTCACATGCAAAGATCAGTGTCAAGTATTCAGCCCTGGGTTATTATCAAGATGAACAAGTTTTAATATAACATTTGGAGAATGCGGGTATTGATCCCGCTACCTCTCGCATGCGAAGCAAGCGCTCTACCATTTGAGCTAATTCCCCTGTTTTCCATAGTGCCACTACGCATTCTGTGACATCAATCTCATTTATAGTTAATGGGTTCTACACACCTGGGTTACAGTCAGGTAGAAAATGGATGGATGGGTTGCGATCAAGCTCGAGTGGGGTTTCTGTTTGAGACTTAGGTTTATTTAAACCATTTCAGACTTTTATTTTCTCCTAAAAGAACAGCGTTAGGAACAATACCAACAGAGAATGAAAGCATTGTTTCTTATTAACATATCAGAATGAGGTCGGAGTTTACCAAAACCATTCTCATAAATGATTATTTCAAGAGTGACAGGTTCAATAATGCAACTTTTGGAGAATGCGGGTATCGATCCCGCTACCTCTCGCATGCTAAGCGAGCACTCTACCATTTGAGCTAATTCCCCTGTCAATAGAACTGTTCGCCGCACGTTTTCCTGTATGGACCTCACCTACGGAAAGTATTGTTTATGGATGTTCTCATTCATCCTGGTCCTTGTATTCTCAAAACATTCAATTGATTGCAACTGGACTGCTCGGTTTGTTCCATGTTCGCCTTAGATTGGTCAGATTTAATCCAACTAGATCTGCCCAATCTAAGGCTCTATTCCAACAGCCACCCCTCCCAATGTTTTTGCCTTCCTTCTTTGTTTTTTCAACTTCACATCAATTAAGAGGCGTTGGAATTATCCGTCAGGTCGAAGTATTTGTGGATCAGAGGTTTCTTGATGCATGTTGTGGTGTGAGGAGTTCTTTGAGGTAATGTGAGGCGTGTCCATGACTGCATTACTGGGTCAACAGGCAGATTTTGTATTCCATGCCAGTGTAGCAAGTGGAGAATAGGAGTAATGTCTTTATATTTTCGGACCCTCATCAGGTTCTGGGCAGCACTGTTTTGGATGTGTTGGCGCTTTCAAAAGCCGCTACTGCTCACATGCAAAGAAAACATTACAGACAATTAATATTTGGGTTTTGAGTTAGGGTTAGGATTTACTAAATCCGATCAGATCATGATTTTTTTTTTTTTTTAATAAAGCAATTAAGAAAACGACAGTTGGAGAATACGAGTATCAATCCCGCTACCTCTCACATGCTAAGCGAGCGCTCTATAATTTGAGCTAATTCCCCTGTTCAATCAATGGGTTGTTACCCTTTCAGTGCCATTCATCTCACCCACAGTCCATGTGTTCTACACATATGGGTTACAATCAGGTAGAAAATTGATGGATGGGTTACCATCAAGCTCAGGTTGGGGTTTCAATTTGAGCCTTATGTTTATTGAAATCAGTTCAGATGTATTTTCTCCAAGAAGAACAGTGTTAGGAACAATACCAACAGATAATGTAAGCATTGATGTGCTACTTCTCACATGCAAATTAAACGATGTAGTATAAAAAGCAAATTTGTATTTGAGTTTCAGATTGAGGTTAGAATTTACTAAATCCATCGGAGACTTTGATTTATTTGTCAAGAAGAACATTGTTAAGAACACAACACTTGGGGAATGCGGGTATCAATCCCAATACTTCCTGCATGCGAAGTTAGGGTTTGGGTTTTTATTTGAGACTTTGGGTAATCAAAACTATTTCAGCTTTCAAGCGGAACAAGGTTTAAGAGAACAGGATAATTGGAGAATGTGGGTATCGATCCCGCTACCTCTCACATGCGAAGCGAGCGCTCTACCACTTGAGCTAATTCCCCTGTTGATGAATTTGACCATCACATGTTCTCTGATGTCGACCTCACCTATGAGAAGTATCATTTTCAGCCAACAACATTATGTTGAAACATCATCAAAAAGAATTAGGTTGCCAAGAGGGTTGGATGATGGACTTCTAATCCATTGTGTTCTACACACATGGGTTTATTTACGAAATAGTCTTATTAGCATATCAATATGAGGTTGGGGTTTACTAAAACTATTATAAATAATGATTATTCCAAGAGGAAATGGGTCAAGAATGTATGTTTTGGGTATGAATCTGAAGTTCGGGTATACTAAAACGTTCAGATAAACCTTTTTCAAGAGGAACAGATTAAAAACAGATTTTGGAGAATGCGGGAGTCGATCCCACTACCTCTAACATGTTAAGCAAGTGCTCTATTATCTGAACTAATTCCCTATTGAGGTGCTGAACTGTTATGCTTTCATAGTCCATGTGTTCTCCACACCTGGGTTACAATCAGGTAAAAAATGGAAGGATGGGTTACGATCAAGATCAGGTTGGGGTTTCAATTTGAGCCTTAGGTTTATTAAAAACATTTCAGATATATTTTCTCCAAGAAGAACAATGTAAGCATTGATGTGCTACTTCTCACATGCAAATTAATGCAGTATAAAAAAGCAAATTTGTATTTGAGTTTTAAATTGAGGTTTGGATTGACTAAATCCAATGCAGACTATGATTTATTTGTCAAGAAGAACCCCGTTAAGAACACAACACTTGGGGAATGCGGGTATCAATCCCAATACATCTGCGTGCGAAGTCAGGGTTTGGGTTTTTATTTGAGACTTTGGGTAATCAAAACTCTTTCAGACTTCAAGCAGAACAAGGTTTATGAACATTATCAATGGAGAATGCGGGTATCGATCCCGCTACCTCTCACATGCGAAGCGAGCGCTCTACCATTTGAGCTAATTCCCCTTCGGTATTAGTTGACTGTCACGTGTTAGGAACCATACCAACAGACAAACTTTTTTCAAAAGGAACAGTTTAAAAACATAGGTTTTGGAGAATGCGGGCATTCTACCATTTGGGCTAATTCCCCTGTTTCACCATAGTGCCACTACGCATTCTACGACATCACTCTCATTTATTGTTAATGGGTTCTACACACCTGGATTACAGTCAGGTAGAAAATGGATGGATGGGTTACGATCAAGCTCGAGTGGGGTTTCAATTTGACACTTCGGTTTTTTAAATCCATTTCAGACTTGTATTTTCTCCTAAAAGAACAGCGTTAGGAACAATACCAACAGGGAATGAAAGCATTGTTTCTTATTAAAACATATTAGAATGAGGTCGGAGTTTACCAAAACTATTCTAAAAATGGTTATTTCAAGAGGGACAGGTACAATAATGTAAGTTTTGGAGAATGCGGATATCGATCCCGCTACCTCTCTACCATTTGAGCTAATTCCCCTGTCAATAGAACCGTTCGCCGCACGTTTTCCGGTACGAACCTCACCTACGGAAAGTATTGTTTATGGATGTTCTCATTCATCCTGGTCCTTGTATTCTCAAAACATTCAATTGATTGCTACTGGACTGCTCGGTTTGTTCCATGTTCGCCTTAGATTGGTCAGATTTAATCCAACTAGATCTGCCCAATCTAAGGCTCTATTCCAATAGCCACCCCTCCCAATGTTTTTGCCTTCCTTCTTTGGTTTTTCAACTTCACATCAATCAAGAAGCGTTGGAATTATCCGTCAGGTCGAAGTATTTGTGGATCAGAGGTTTCTTGATGCATGTTGTGGTGTGAGGAGTTCTTTGAGGTAATGTGAGGCGTGTCCATGACTGCATTACTGGGTCAACAGGCAGATTTTGTATTCCATGCCAGTGTAGCAAGTGGAGAATAGGAGTAATGTCTTTATATTTTCGGACCCTCATCAGGTTCTGGGCAGCACTGTTTTGGATGTGTTGGCGCTTTCAAAAGCCGCTACTGCTCACATGCAAAGAAAACTTTTAGAGACAATTTATACCTGGTTTTCAAATTAGGGTTAGGATTTACTGAATCCAAGTCAGATTTTGATTTTTATACAAGGAGAAAATGGATAAGAACATAACATTTGGAGAATGCGGGCATTGATCCCGCTACCTCTCGCATGCGAAGCAAGCGCTCTACCATTTGAGCTAATTCCCCTGTTGATATGATGTGCCGCCGCACGTTTTCCAGTATCGACCCCACCTGCAGAAGGTAATCTTCACTACGCATTCTGTAACATGAAAGTCACCCATAGTCCATGTGTTCTACACACATGGGCTACAATCAGGTAAAAATATGCTTGGATGGGTTACGATCAAGCTCGGGCTGGGGCTTCAATTTAAAGGGGAACATTATCACCAGACCTTTGTAGGCATCAATATATACTTTGATGTTGCAGAAAAAAGACCATATATTTATTTAACCGATTTCCGAACTCTAAATGGGTGAATTTTGGCGAATTAAACACCTTTCTGTTTATGGCTCTCTGAGCGACGACGTCAGAACGTGACGTCACATCGGTTGTCAACGCCTTTTTTCCCTACCACGTCACACGCATCGAGTAGAATCAGCTCTGTTATTTTCCGTTTTTTCGACTGTTTGCCGGTACCTTGGAGACATCATGCCTCGTCGGTGTGTTGTCGGAGGGTGTAACAACACGATCAGGGACGGATTCAAGTTGATTTACATAGAATGTGCATCGATTAGCACGGCATGCTAATCGATGCTAACATGCTATTTAGGCTAGCTGTGTGTACATATTGCAGCATTATGTCTCATTTGTAGCTATATTTGCATCCAGCCTTTCCCTGCACCCACATTTAATGCCAAACAAACACTTACCAATCAACGGATTTAAGTTGCTCCAGTGTCAAGAGATGCGAAAGCCCTCTTTTGGTTTTTACCGGCGATGCTACGACAGAGATGGCACAGAGATGGCAATAATGTCTGGATATCCTGCGACACTCAAAGCAGATGCATTCCCAACGATAAAGTCAACAAAATCACAAAGGTGAGTGTTGTTGATGTTACTTATGACTTATGTGCTAATCAGACATATTTGGTCGCGGCATGACTGCCAGCTAATCGATGCTAACATGCTATTTAGGCTACCTGTATGTACATTTGTAGTTGTATTTGCATCCAGCGTTTCCTTCCACCCACATTTAATGCGAAACAAACACTTACCAATCGACGGATTTAAGTTGATCCAGTGTCAATGCGAAAGTCCTGATCGGTTGGTCTGCACATTTTACCGGCGATGCTAAGACAGACATGGCCGAATAGGGTCAATAGCTATTCGCTCAATAGCTTCAGTTTCTTCTTCAATTTCGCTTTCGCTATCTGCCTCCATACTCCAACCATCTGTTTCAATACATGTGTAATCTGTTGAATCGCTTAAGCCGCTGAAATCCGAGTCTGAATCCGAGCTAATGTCGCTATATCTTGCTGTGCTATCAGCCATGTTGTTTGTATTGGAATCACGATGTGACGTCACAGGGAAATGGACAGTTGCATCGTAAATAGCGAAGATCAAGCACTTTAAAGCTTTTTTTAGGAGTAATGTCTTTATATTTTCGGACCCTCATCAGGTTCTGGGCAGCACTGTTTTGGATGTGTTGGCGCTTTCAAAAGCCGCTACTGCTCACATGCAAAGAAAACTTTTAGAGACAATTTAGATCTGGGTTTCAAATTAGGGTTAGGATTTACTGAATCCATGTCAGATTTTTATACAAGGAGAAAATGGATCAGAACATAACATTTGGAGAATGCGGGTATCGATCCCGCTACCTCTCGCATGCGAAGCAAGCGCTCTACCATTTGAGCTAATTCCCCTTTTGGACCTGATGAGCCACTTAGACTTCTGTGACATGAAACTCACCCATAGTCAATGTGTTCTACACACCTGGGTTACAGCCAGGTAAAAAATGGATGGGTTACGATCAAGGTCAGGTTGGGGTTTCAATTTCAGACTTTGGTTTGTCAAAACCATTTCAGACTTTTATTTTCTTTAAGAAGAACAGCATGAAGAAAAATACCAACAAAAAAAAATACAATTATTAATACACATGCAAAGAAAACAATTTAGTATTAACGTATTTGAATTTCAAGTTTAGGTTAGGATTTACTAAATCTAAAGCACATTATGATTTTTTCCCAAGAAGAACACGGTCAAGAACATAACACTTGGAGAATGTGGGCATCAATCCCACCACCTCCCGCTTGCGAAGTAAAGGTTGGGGTTTTGATTTGAGACTTCCATCCATCCATTTTCTACCGTTTTTCCCTTTTGGGATTGCAGAGGGTGCTGTAGCCTATCTCAGCTGTGTCCAGGCAGAAGGCGGCGTACACCCTGTTGTTTTCACGTAACCCAATAAAAAGGTGTTAGATTTATCCGTCAGGTACGGAGTAAGGGCAAAAGTATTTGTGAATCGGAAGTTTCTTGATGCATGTTGTGGTGTGAGGAGTTCTTTGTAATAATGTGGAGCATGTCCATGAACGCATTGGTAGGTCAACAGGAAGGTTTTGTATTCAGTTATCTCCCACATGCAAAGTAAACGATATGGCATTTGAGCCCATTTGCATTTGGGTGGAATATAGACTAAGAGCTACTGGATCTAATTCAGACTTGGGTTATTTTCAAGAGTAACAGTGTTTAAAGGGGAACATTATCAGCAGACCTATGTAAGCGTCAATATATACCTTGATGGTGCAGAAAAAAGACCATCTATTTTTTTAACCGATTTCCGAACTCTAAATGGGTGAATTTTGGCGAATTAAACGCCTTTCTGTTTATCGCACTGGAGGCGATGACGTCAGAATGTGACGTCGCCGAGGTAACACAGCCCCCATTTTCATTTTCAACACATTACAAACACCGGGTCTCAGCTCTGTTATTTTACGTTTTTTTGACTATTTTTTGGAACCTCGGAGACATCATGCCTTGTCGGTGTGTTGTCGGAGGGTGTAACAACACTAACAGGGAGGGATTCAAGTTGCACCACTGGCCCCAAGATGCCAAAGTGTCTGCCGCCAGACCCCCATTGAATGTGCCAGAGTGTCTCCACATTTGACCGGCGATGCTAAAGCAGACATGGCACAGAGATGTGTGGATAACCTGCAGATGCATTTGCAACGATTAAGTCAACGAAATCACAAAGGTGAGTTTTGTTGGTGTTGACTGCCAGCTAATCGATGCTAACATGCTACGCTAATCGATGCTAACATGCTATTTACCGGCGGTGCTAAAGCAGACATGGCACAGAGATGTATGGATAACCTGTAGATGCATTTGCAACTATATTACGTTTCCTTCCACCCACATTTAATGTGAAAAAAACACTTACCAATCGACGGATTTAAGTTGCTCCAGTGTCAAAAGATGCGGAAGTCCTGATCGTTTGGTCCGCACATTTTACCGGCGATGCTAACGCAGACATGGCACAGAGATGTATGGATAACCTGCAGATGCATTTGCAACGATTAAGTCAACGAAATCACAAAGGTGAGTTTTGTTCGTGTTGACTGCCAGCTAATCGATGTTAACATGCTACGCTAATCGATGCTAACATGCTATTTACCGGCGGTGCTAAAGCAGACATGGCACAGAGATGTATGGATAACCTGCAGATGCATTTGCAACGATTAAGTCAACGAAATCACAAAGGTGAGTTTTGTTGGTGTTGACTGCCAGCTAATCGATGCTAACATGCTACGCTAATCGATGCTAACATGCTATTTACCGGCGGTGCTAAAGCAGACATGGCACAGAGATGTATGGATAACCTGCAGATGCATTTGCAACTATATTACGTTTCCTTCCACCCACATTTAATGCGAAACAAACACTTACCAATCGACGGATTTAAGTTGCTCCAGTGTCAAAAGATGCGAAAGTCCTGATCGTTTGGTCCGCACATTTTACCGGCGATGCTAACGCAGCTATTCGGCCATGCTATGGCTATGAATAGCGTCAATAGCTATTCGCTCAATAGCTTCAGTTTCTTCTTCAATACTTTCATACTCCAACCATCTGTTTCAATACATGCGTAATCTGTTGAATCGCTTAAGTCGCTGAAATCCGAGTTTGAATCCGAGCTAATGTCGCTATATCTTGCTGTGGTATTCCCATTGTTTGTTTACATTGGGAGCACTGTGTGACGTCACAGGGAAATGGATAGTGGTTTCGAAGATAGCGAAAATAAGGCACTTTAAAGCTTTATTTAGGGATATTCCGAGACCGGTAAAATTTTGAAAAACACTTCAAAAAATACAACAAGCCACTGGGAACTGATTTTTATTGTTTTTTAACCCTTTTGAAATTGTGATAATGTTCCCCTTTAAGAAAATAATATTTGGAGAATGCGGGCGTCGATCCCGCTACCTCTCACATGCTAAGCGAGCGCTCTACCATTTGAGCTAATTCCCCTGTTCAATCACGTGTTCTACGATGTCGACTTCACCTATAAGAAGTATCATTTTCAGCCAACAACATTAAGTTGAAACGTCCTCAAGAAGAATTAGGTTGCCAAGAGGGTTGGATGATGGACTTCTAATCCATTGTGTTCTACACACATGGGTTTATTTACGAAATAGTCTTATTAGCATATCAATATGAGGTTGGGGTTTACTAAAACTGTTATAAACAATGATTATTCCAAGAGGAACTGGGTCAATAATAATAATAATAATAATGGATTAGGTTTATATCGCGCTTTTCTATTGTTATATACTCAAAGCGCTGACATTGAAGTGGGAACCCATCATTCATCCACACCTGGTGGTGGTAAGCTACATCTGTAGCTACAGCTGCCCTGGGGTAGGCTGACGAAAGCGTGGCAGCCAGTTTGGGCCTATGGCCTCTCCGACCACCACCTATCATTCGTTCATCATTCATTCACCAGTGTGTCCTGCCCAAAGACACAACGGCAGTGCTTTTTTGGATGTCAATAGGTGGGAAGCGAACCTGCAACCCTCAGGTTTCTGGCACGGCCGTTCTAGCCACTAAGCCATGCCATCAAGAATGCTTGTTTTGGGTATGAATCTGAAGTTGGGGTTTCCTAAAACGTTCAGACAAACCTTTTTTCAAGAGGAACAGATTAAAAACACAAATTTTGGAGAACGTGGGTATTGATCCCACTATTTTTGCAAGCTAAGCAAGTGCTCTACCATTTGAACTAATTCCCCTATTGAGAAACTGCACTGTTATGCTTCCATAGTCCATGTGTTCTACACACATGGGTTACAATCAGGTAGAAAATGGATGGATGGGTTACGATCAAGCTCAGGTTGGGGTTTCAATTCGAGCCCTGGGTTTATTAAAACCATTTCAGATATATTTTCTCCAAGAAGAACAGTGTTAGGAACAATAAGAACAGAGAATGTAAGCATTGATGTGCTACTTCTCACATGCAAATTAAACAATGTAGCATTACAGCAAATTTGTTTTTGAGTTTCAAGTTTTGGGAAGGATTTACTAAATCCAATGCAGACTATGATTTTTTTCTAGAAGAACACGGTCAGGAACATAACACTGGAGACTGCGTATATAGAATCCAACATAATGTTTGGAGAACACGGGTATCGATCCCGCTACCTCTCGCATGCGAAGCAAGCGCTCTACCATTTGAGCTAATTCCCCCATGATAATATTTGGCTGTCACGTGTTAGGAACCATACCAACACAGAATGAAAGCTATGACGTGCTACCTCACACATGCAAAGCAAACAATATAATATTAAAGCAAATTTGTATAAAATTTGTTCAATATGAGTTTGGGGTTTACTAAACCAGAACTCCTTTGAGAACAGAGCATGTACAGATTCTGGACAGGGAGTACGGATGGTATGTAAGAGGAATTATGTCAAGGTTGAAATACGATCCCTGAACAGTGGAGGTGGTCTGTGACACCACATGTCTCCCACATACAACTCTGTCCTTTCAACTGCTCCTAAAAGACTCTGCAATTTAGCCTCCAACGAATAACAGGGGTTAGAAACATTCTGGTCAGAGAAGGTGACCAGTATGCCATTTTTTTACACCTAAATGGAATGCTTACGTGGAGCATTCCGACTATTTGGGACTGGTAGTAGTCGATCCACAGCGATCGTTCTGCCACACAATACCTCATTGCTAACGAAGGAAAAAAATTACACTTAAAAGGCTGTCGTTAACTTTGACAGTAAGGTTGCTTGTTTGCGTTAAAACAGTTGTTTTTCTCACTACAATAGGGCGAAACCATCCTTGCCCAAGAACACCCTCCTGGTTTGTGGAGTATAAACATTTGGGGTTTTGGCACTAGAACTGACCAAACTAAGTCTATAAGCATGAACTGATGAAGCCTGAGGGGAAAAATATCTTCCAAGACAAACCTTGACAGTCCAGTTGCGATCGATTGAATGCCCTGATCGATCCTAATCAATCACATTCGACACACCTGGTTGAATCAGCTCGGTTTAGGGTTTCTTACATGGGTGGGGTAGGAAGAACATGGTCAAGAACATATGAATAGAATATTACAGGCACTGATCCTGCTAGCGCTCGCATGCAAAGGAAGTGGTCTACCATTTGTTGTACCCCCCCCCTCCCCCAGCCTTCACCGCTTAATAGTTAATGGAGGAGGGAGTCCCAGGTATGCGAGGGCATGAATGCTCCCTCATCCCGATTGATGGTTTCCTTGGGCTACTTCCTTAGTTTGATCACCTCTTTAATCCATCATTTGAATGTGTTACTTTCTGTGCCGATGATTTTGCCGTTGTGGCGGTCCAGGATCTGGTTACTTATTTTGCAATGATCTGATATGGCTGATTTGAAGATTTCCTGCTCACATTTTTGTTTTGGGCTTCTTGTAAACCGTCCAGTTGTCTCTTTTCCACATTCTTTCTGATGTTCTTTCTTCCTTGTGTTGAATGTCCTCCCTGTTACTCCCATGTAAGTTTTTTTTGCATGATTTACACGGGATTTCGTAAATGACATTGCATTTCTCGTCTTGTTCTATTTTGTCTTCTGGATGTACAAGTAACAGTCTTGTATTTGTGTGAGGTTTAACTGTTTAAAGGCCAAAATAATAAGTTTTGGAGAATGCGGGCATCGATCCCGCTACCTCTCGCATGCTAAGCGAGCACTCTACCATTTGAGCTAATTCCCCCGTCTGCTTCAAAACTTATTACCCGCTAAACAATTTAGCTTTTGAACCAGTTCGTATTTAGTCCAGACTAAGACTTAATGGATCTAATTCAGCCTCGGATTATTTTCAAGAGGAACAGGGTTTCAGAACATAATATTTAGAGAACGCAGGTATCGATCTCGCTACCTAGCTAATTCCCCTGTTCAGTTAATAAGCCGATACGTTACGGAAATTGTTTATTAAAACCACTTCAGACCTATTTTCTTTTGAGAAGATCAGTGCCAGGAACAATACCAACAAAGAATTAAAGCATTAATACCTTACCTCACACATGCAAAGCAAACAATTTAGTATTGAAGCAATTGTGTATAAAATCGGTTCAATATGAGGTTGGGGTTTCATAAAACTGTTTTGAGAGACGATTATTTCAAGAGGAACAGGTTTTGGAGATTGGGGGTATTGATACCGCTACCTCTCACATGCAAAGCAAGCGCTCTAGTCCAGTTGTGATCGATTGAATGCCCTGATCAATCCTAATCAATCACATTATACACACCTGGTGTGAATCAGCTCAGTTTAGGGTTTCTTACATGGGTGGGGTAAGAAGAACATGGTCAAGAACAGATAAACAGAAGATAGCAGGCACTGATCCTGCTACCGCTCGCATGCAAAGCGAGCGCTCTACCATTTGAGATGAGTAAATAGCCACCGAGTTGTCTCTGGTGTTGTCCTCGCCTACGGGGAGTATTATTTTCAGCCAAGTCGATTAGGTTGAAATCTCAGGTTGCTGAGAAGGTAGGATGATGGACTTCTAATCCATCGCATTCAACACACATGGGTTGACTCAGACTAAGTCATAACCTTATTTTATAAAGGTATGAATAGGAGGTTGGGGTTTTCAGAAACTTTCAGACTATGTTTTTTTTCAAGAGGAATGTTTTAAGAACAGAAGATTTGGAGAATGCGGGCATTGATCCCGCTATCTCTCACATGCTAAGCGAGCTCTCTACCATTTGAGCTAACCCCCCTGATAACATTACAGACCACAGCACATTTTTTCTTAAAACGACCTCACCTCCAGAAAATATTGTCTACAGAGGTTCTCGTTTATCCAAGTCATTGGATTCTAAGAATTTTCAATCGATCGCACTGTTCGGTTTGTTCGATATTCCATTGGTCAGATCTACTCTAATGAAATCTGACCAATGTAAGTCTTCATTCGAGTACCCATCGTCCCTCCTTTTTTTAGCCTTCCCTCTTTAGTTTGCTGTGTTCATGTCAATAAAAAGTAGTTCAATGTATCCGTCAGGTACGGGCAAAAGTATTTGTGAATCGGAAGTTTCTTGATGCATATTGTGGTGTGAGGAGTTCTTTGTAATAATGTGCCAGGTCAACAGGAAGGTTTTGTATTCATCTATCTCCCACATGCAAGGTAAACGATATGGCATTTGAGCACATTTGCATTTGGGTTGAATACAGACTAGGATTTACTGGATTTAATCCAGATTTGGGTTATTTTCAAGAGTAAAAGGGTTTGAGAACATAATATTTGGAGAATACGGGTATCGATCCCGCTACCTCTCACATGCTAAGCGAGCGCTCTACCATTTGAGCTAATTCCCCTGTTCAGTTGAAGGGGTATCACGCTTTCTGTGCCATTCATCTCACCCATAGTCAATGCGTTCTACACATATGGGTTGACTCAAGTTAAGGATAGGGTTTATTTTATAAGGGTATGTTTTTCCCCTGTTAAAGAAACTAGCCCTCACATGTTCTCGGATGACCACCTCAACTATGAGAAGTATCATTTTCAGCCAACAACATTATGTTGAAACATCATCAAAAAGAATTAGGTTGCCAAGAGGGTTGGATGATGGACTTCTAATCCATTGTGTTCTACACACATGGGTTTATTTACGGAAGAGTCTTATTAGCATATCAATATGAGGTTGGGGTTTACTAAAACTATTATGAATAATGATTATTCCAAGAGGAAATGGGTCAAGAGTGTATGTTTTGGGTATGAATCTGAGGTTCGGGTATACTAAAATGTTCAGACAAACCTTTTTTCAAGAGGAACAGATTAAAAACAGATTTTGGAGAATGCGGGAGGCGATCCCACTACCTCTAAGTGCTCTACTATCTGAACTAACTCCCTACTGAGGAGCTGAACTGTTATGCTTTCATAGTCCATGTGTTCTCCACACCTGGGTTACAATCAGGTAAAAAATGGATGGATGGGTTACGATCAATCTCAGGTTGGGGTTTCAATTTGAGCCTTAGGTTTATTAAAAACATTTCAGATATATTTTCTCCAAGAAGAACAATGTAAGCATTGATGTGCTACTTCTCACATGCAAATTAATGCAGTATAAAAAAGCAAATTTGTATTTGAGTTTTAAATTGAGGTTTGGATTGACTAAATCCAATGCAGACTATGATTTCTTTGTCAAGAAGAACACAACACTTGGGGAATGCGGGTATCAATCCCAATACATCTGCGTGCGAAGTTAGGGTTTGGGTTTTTATTTGAGACTTTGGGTAATCAAAACTCTTTCAGACTTCAAGCAGAACAAGGTTTAAGAACATGATCTATGGAGAATGCGGGTATCGATCCCGCTACCTCTCACATGCGAAGCGAGCGCTCTACCATTTGAGCTAATTCCCCTTCGGTATTAGTTGGCTGTCACGTGTTAGGAACCATACCAACAAACAAACTTTTTTCAAAAGGAACAGTTTGGGCTAATTCCCCTGTCAATAGAACTGTTCGCCGCACTTTTTCGGCTATGGACCTCACCTACAGAAAGTATTGTTTATGGATGTTCTAATTCATCCTGGTCCTTGTATTCTCAAAACATTCAATTGATTGCAACTGGACTGCTCGGTTTGTTCCATGTTCGCCTTAGATTGGTAAAATTTAATCCAACTAGATCTGCCCAATCTAAGGCTCTATTCCAACAGCCCCCCACTCCCAATGTTTTTGCCTTCTTGCTTTGGGTTTTAACTTCTCATCAATCAAGAATCACAGGTCAAAGTATTTGGAGAATGCGGGTATCGATCCCGCTACCTCTCACATGCTAAGCGAGCGCTTTACCATTTGAGCTAATTCCCCTGTTCTGTCAATGGTGTGTTACCCTTTCAGTGCCATTCATCTCACCCATAGTCCATGTGTTCTACACATATGGGTTACAATCAGGTAGAAAATGGAAGGATGGGTTACGATCAAGCTCAGGTTGGGGTTTCAATTTGACCCTTAGGTTTATGAAATCCATTTCAGACGTATTTTCCCTAAGAAGAACAGTGTTAGGAACAATACCAACAGAGAATATAAGCATTGATGTGCTACTTCTCACATGCAAATTAAACCATGTAGTATAAAAAAGCAGATTTGTATTTGAGTTTCAAACTGAGGTTAGGATTTTTTTTCAAGAAGAACATTGTTAAGAACACAACACTTGGGGAATGCGGGTATCAATCCCAATACCTCCTGCGTACGAAGTTAGGGTTTGGGTTTTTATTTGAGACTTTGGGTAATCAAAACTATTTCAGACTTCAAGCAGAACAAGGTTCAAGAACATGATCTATGGAGAATGCGGGCATCGATCCCGCTACCTCTCACATGCGAAGCGAGCGCTCTACCATTTGAGCTAATTCCCCTTTGAAGTCAATGGCCGTAATGTGAATGAAAGCTATTATGCGCTACCTCTCACATTGAAATTAAATAAAGTAGTATTAAAGCAAATTTGTATTTGAGTTTCAAGTTTAGGTTAGGATTTACTAAATTCAATCCAGACTATGATTTATCTCAAAAAGAACACGGTCAAGAACATAACACTTGGAAAATGCGGGTATCAATCCCACTGTCCCCTGTATGTGAAGTTAGGGTTGGGGTTTTTCATTTGAGACTTCCATCCATCCATTTTCTACAATTTTTCCCTTTTGGGGTCGCCAGGGGTGCTGGGGCCAATCTCAGCTGCATTCAGGCAGACTTTTTACCAAAATTTTCTCACCGAAACCTGCTTGTTGACATTTGGTCGGGATCCATGTTTGCTGTGATCCATAGTAAACTTTCACCTCCGTGAATTTTAAACCAGGAATCACCGTGTGTTTGTGTGGCTAAAGGCTAAAGCTTCCCACCTACATCTTTCTTCTTTGACGTCTCCAATATTAATTGAACAAATTGCAAAGGATTCAGCAACACAGATCTCCAAAATACTGTGTAATTATGCGGTTAAAGCAGACGACTTCTAGCTGTGTGTGTGTGCAGCGCTCATATTTCTTAAGAGCCCGTGATGTTAAGCGTACGCGTCATCATTACGCGACGTTTTCAAGAAAAAACTCCCGGGAAATTTCAAATTGCAATTTCGTAAACTAAAAAGGCCGTATTGGCATGTGTTGCAATGTTAATATTTCATCATTGATATATAATGATGAAATGATGGCGGGGTACACCCTGGACAAGTCTCTGCCTCATCACAGGGCCAACACAGATAGACAGACAACATTCACACACTAGGGACCATTTAGTGTTGCCAATCAACCTATCCCCAGGTGCATGTCTTTGGAGGTGGGAGGGGCTTATGCCCAGGTGCATGTCTTTGGAGGTGGGAGGGGCTTGTGCCCAGGTGCATGTCTTTGGAGGTGAGAGGAAGCCGGAGTACCCGAAGGGTACCCACGCAGTCACGGTGAGGACATGCAAACTCCAATTTGAGACTTTGGTTTATCAAAACTATATCAGACCAATTTTATTATTTTTTTTAAGAACAGCATCATAAACAACACCAACAGAGAATATGAGCATTGATGTTGCTACCTCTCATATGCAAAGTAAACAATATAGCATTTAAGCTAATTTGTATTTGAGTTGCATTTGGAAACGGACTTACTGAATCTAATTCAGTCATGTTTTTTTTAAAGGGGGAACATTATCACAATTTCAAAAGGGTTAAAAACAATAAAAATCAGTTCCCAGTGGCTTGTTGTATTTTTTGAAGTTTTTTTCAAAATTTTACTTGTTTGTCTTTTAGATGTAAAGTAACTGTCTTGTGTTTGTGTGAGATTTAACAGTTTATATTTTTGTGTTTTTTCATGACCCGCTGAATTGGTTTAGTTATTCCTCTAATGTATGGTAAGGGTATGACCTCTTTGATCTTTACTTCAGGTTTGGGTTTCTTCTTTGTTTTCTTCTCCTTATAGTTTACATGTTGTACCCCAGACAATATTTTCAGTATATTAGTGACCCTTCTAAAGAAGTCTGCAGATGACAGTCGAAACATCGAAAATACCATCGAATACACCGACAATATTGTCTGATTAAAAGAACATTTGAAAACTATAGGAATAAGAAGACATAATTAATGTTTTTTGAGTAAACAATTTAGTATTTGCTGAATCTAATTATGCCTGGGGTAATTTTCAAGCGGAATAGGGTTTAAGAACATAATATTTGGAGAATGCGGGTATCGATCCCGCTACCTCTCGCATGCAAAGCGAGCGCTCTACCATTTGAGCTAATTCCCCTGTTCAGTCAATGGGGTATTACGCTTTCTGTGCCATTCATCTCACCCATAGTCAATGCGTTCTACACATATGGGTTGACTCAAGCTAAGGATAGGGTTTATTTTATAAGGGGTATTACGTTTTCTATGTCATCAATCTCACCCATATTCCATGTGTTCTACGCACGGGTTACAATCAGGGAGAAAATGGAAGGATGGGTTACGATCAAGCTCAGGTTGGGGTTTCAATTCGAGCCTTAGGTTTATTAAAACCATTTCAGATGTATTTTCTTCAAGAAGAACAGTGTTAGGAACCTTACCAACAGAGAATGAAAACATTGATGCGCTACCTCACACATGCAAATCAAACAAAGTAGTATAAAAAGCTAATTTATATTTGAGTTTCAAATTTAGGTTAGGATTTACTAAATCCAATGCAGACTATGATTTTTTTCAAGAAGAACACATCACTTAGGGCAGGGGTAGGGAACCTATGGCTCTAGAGCCAGATGTGGCTCTTTTGATGACTGCATCTGGCTCTCAAGATAAATCTTAGCTGACATTGCTTAACACGATAAGTAATGAATAATCCATCCAACGCCCTTGACGCGAATCTCTTAGGGGTGATGGACAACTGGGCAGTGTCTGAAGAGCTGCAGCCCGCCACCGTAGCCCCCCACTCCCTCCCCTCTGTTGCAAGTCTGGAGATGTATGTTGTGATACGTATATATGCTTTGCTCTGGAGTTTTTTCCCCCCCATAGCTGTTTGTTTGTCTAAACAAATCAATCAGTCAATCAACAAAGTTGTGTTGTACTTGGGCAACAACAATACTTACCTACCTACATAATTACGCTGGTAATCACAGCGTCAAAATATCCGCTTTCTACCGCACCTGTTCAAGAAGTCATATTCATGATAAGAAGTATTTGATTTATTATTGGTTAGCTTCAGAATAACAATGTTATTAAAAAGAATAAGAGACCTACAATACTCTAAAAATGTTGGTCTTACTAAAAAAAATGCAGGCATTTAGTTACATTCATCGTTAAAAACTATTATACGGCTCTCACGGAAATACATTTGAAAATATTTGGCTTTCATGGCTCACTCAGCCAAAAAGGTTCCCGACCCCTGGTTTACATGTTGTTCCCACACAATATTTTCGGTATATTGGTGACCCTTCTGAAGAAGACTGCAGATGACAGTCGAAACATGTCAGGTAAAAAATACCATCGAATATATCCACGATATTGTCTGATTACAAGAACATTTGAAAACTATAGGAATAAGAAGACATAATGAACCTTTTTGAGTAAACAATATAGCATTTGAGCTAATTTGTATTTGGATTACTGGATCTAATTCAGCCTTGGGTTATTTTCAGGCGGAACAGGGTATAAGAACATAATATTTGGAGAATGCGGGCATCGATCCCGCTACCTCTCGCATGCAAAGCGAGCGCTCTACCATCTGAGCTAATTCCCCTGTTAAGTTAATCGGCTGTTACGTTTCCTTTGCCATCGATCTCGCCCTTAGTCAATGTGTTCAACACACAGGTAGAAAATGGAAGGATGGGTTATGATCAAGCTCAGATTGTAGTTTCAATTTGAGCATTTGGTTTATTAAAAAAATTTCAGACGTATTTTCTCCAAGAAAAACCGTGTTCGGAACAATACCAAGAGAGAATGTAAGCATTAATGCGCTACCTCTCACATGCAAATTAAACAATGTAGCATTACAGCAAAATTTGTATTTGAGTTTCAAGTTTAGGTTAGGATTTACTAAATCCAACGCAGACTATGATTTATATCAAGAAGAAGACAGTCCAGAACAGAACACTTGGAGAATGCGGGTATCGATCACGCTATCTCCCGCATGTGAAGTTAGGGTTGGGGTTTTGATTTGAGACTTCAGTTTATTAAAACTATATCGTGAATAACAATAATATCAACAGAGAATATGAGTGTTGATGTTGCTACCTCCCACATGCAAAGTAAACAATATAGCATTTGAGTCAATTTGTATTGAATTCAGAATAGGACTTACTGAATCTAATTCAGCATTGTATTTTTTTCAATAGGAACAAAAGTTTAGAACCATAAGTTTTGGAGAATGCAGATATCGACCCAGGTATCTATCGCATGCTAAGTGAGCGCTCTACAATTTGAGCTAATAAACTCGTTTAATTGAAAGGCCGTTTTGCTTTCTATGGCATCAATCTCAGCCATAGTCCATGTGTTCTATACACATGGGTTACAATCAGGTAGAAAATGGAAGTCTGGGTTACGATCAAGCTCAGGTTGGGGGTTTCAATCTGCTGCTTTGATTCAATAAAGCCATTTCAGATTTATTTCTTTAACTAGAAAAGCGTCAGGAACAATACCAACAGAGAATGAAAGCGTTATCGCGCTATCTTGATTGATACTTTTATTAGTAGATTGCACAGTTCAGTACATATTCCGTATTCCCGAATAAGTTTTTCAACTTGTTTAAGTCGGGGTCCACGTTAATCAATTAATCTCTCACATGGAAAGCAAACAATGTGGTGTTAAAGCAAATTTTTGATGTGAGTTTCAAGTAAAGGTTAGGATTTTGGATTTCCGAGAAGAGCACAACATTTGGAGAATGCGGGTATCGATCCCGCTACCTCTCGCATGCTAACCAAACGCTACACCATTTGAGCTAATTCCCCTGACAAAGTAACAGCTGCCCCCCTTTTTCTATGATTGACCTCACCTACAGAACATCTATGGATGTTCTCATTCATCCTGGTCATGGTATTCTCAGGGCATTCAATTGATTGCAACTGGACTGCTCGGTTTGTTCCATGTTTGACTTAGATCTGCCCAATCTAAGGGTCTATTCGAATATCTCCCCCCCCCGTCCCATGTTTTTAAATAAATAAATGGGTTGTACTTGTATAGCGCTTTTCTACCTTCAAAGTACTCAAAGCGCTTTGACACTACTTCCACATTTACCCATTCACACACACATTCACACACTGATGGAGGGAGCTGCCATGCAAGGCGCCAACCAGCACCCATCAGGAGCAAGGGTGAAGTGTCTTGCTCAGGACACAACGGACGTGACGAGGTTGGTACTAGGTGGAAATTGAACCAGGGACGCTCGGGTTGCACACGGCCACTCTCCCACTGCGCCACGCAGTGGGAGAGTGGCATGCTACACTAATAGCATGCTAGCTTTTTTTAATGACCTGCTCACAGTTGTTAGCACTCTAATATTACAATGCCAACAACTGTGTAGCATTCCAACATTAGCATGCTAGCTTTTTTAAATGACCTGCTCACAGTTGTTAGCATTGTAATTTTAGCAGGCTAGCTTTTTTCAATGACCCGCACACAGTTGCCAGCACTCTAATATTTCAATGGTGACAACTGTGTAGCATTCTAATACTAGCATGCTAGCAGTTATTAGCATGCTAGCTTTTCTTCAATGACCCGCACACAGTTGCCAGCATTCTAATATTATATTTCTAACAACTGTGTGCGGGTCATTAAAAACAGCCAGCATGCTAATATTTAATGCTAACAACTGTGAGCGAGTCATTAAAAAAAAGCCAGCATGCTAATATTTAATGCCAACAACTGTGAGTGAGTCATCAAAAAAAAAAAGCTAGCATTCTAATATTGGAATGCTAAAAACTGTGAGCGAATCATTAAAAAGAGCTAGCATGCTAATATTAGAATGCTAACAACTGTGAGTGAATCATAAAAAAAGCTAGCATGCCAATATTTTGCCTTCCTTCCTTGATGTTCACGTCCATCAAGAAGCGATGGAATTATCGGTCAGGGAGTGGGGAAGGGCAAAGTATTTGTGGATCAGAGGTTTGCTGATATACGTTGAGGTGTGAGGAGTTCTTTGAGGTAATTTGAGGTGTGTCCACCACTGCATTACTGGGTCAACAGGCAGATTTTGTATTCCATGCCAGTGGAACCATGGGTGTGTCCGCAGAAAAGGGGTAATCTTTATAAATTTCAACGGTCAAATCAATGTCACAACCTGACATTGATTAAACGTCGTCAACAAGAATGTTGTTTCAACGTTATGTTCGAGTTGCTCAAAGTCAGGACCGAATTCTACAAGTTCTCAACGTCGTCTCTCCGTCTTGTGCCTGCTTGGAAGCAGCTCATGATAACACGATCATAAAGCGTTCAATCAAAGTTTCTTCAAAAGCCTCAAAAGGGCTTCACAAAGCACACTTAGAGATGCTCTGTCTTGCTCAAGGACACTGCCACACTGGATGTCAACCTTCTGTTTACAAAGCAGTCACCATCTCCGTAACAATGTCCTTGAAGGGATTCCAAGGTTTGCTGACCTATTTTTGGCTCGGCAATCCTTCCAGAAGGAGACCATGGAGCACACACACACACACACAAAAGTGCAGTCAGACAATCTGGGGACCGCCACTGATAATAAAAACATTGACGAGTCTGTGGCGAATAAAAGCAGTTCTCCACTTCTCTGTCAATCAATCAATCAATCAATGTTTATTTATATTGCCCCAAATCACAAATGTCTCAAAGGACTGCACAAATCATTACGACTACAACATCCTCGGGAGAACCCACAAAAGGGCAAGGAAAACTCACACCCAGTGGGCAGGGAGAATTCACATCCAGTGGGACGCCAGTGACAATGCTGACTATGAGAAACCTTGGAGAGGACCTCAGATGTGGGCAACCCCCCCTCTAGGGGACCGAAAGCAATGGATGTCGAGCGGGTCTAACATGATACTGTGAAAGTTCAATCCATAGTGGCTCCAACACAGCCGCGAGGCATGATGTCTCCAAGGTTCCAAAAAACAGTCGAAAAAACGGAAAATAACAGAGCTGATGAAAACGAAAATGTGAAAACGAAAATGGCGGGTGTGTTACCTCGATGACGGCACGTTCTGACGTCATCGCTAAAAGACAGATAAACAGAAAGGCGTTTAATTTGCCAAAATTCACTCATTTAGAGTTCGGAAATCGGTTAAAAAAAATACATGGTCTTTTTTCTGCAACATCAAGGTATATATTGACGCTTACATAGGTTTGGTGATAATGTTCCCCTTTAAGAGTCATACAACTTGGTATTGTCACGCCCTCATCGGGGTCCTTCAGGCATTGGAGGGGCTGTCACGGCAAATTTCTTCCCAAGGGGAAGGTTTTTGTAAGGGGGGGAAAGAAATTTGGCGCGACAGATCCCTAAATAGGTCAATAATTCATAGCAAAATTTATTTGAATTTTTTTTTTTTTTAGCAAAGACAGTTATTAAATTCCACTAAAATCCTTAAGGATCCAAAAGTGCTCCACTCATAAAAATGTCATGATTTTTTAAAAACATTTTTATTTTTCATTCAACACTTAAATCTCTATATCAGCTTCAGATAATATATTTTAAATGGTTTAGTATATTTATAATAACAATTAACAGGATAATTAGAATAATTAGTATTAGATATAATTAGTATGGAATTTTTTTTCTCTAATTTTCATATTTTTCATGTTTTTATGTTTGTTGTATTTATGTCCCTTTTCTCCTTAAATCAATCAATACTTTATAGCAGGGGTAGGGAACATATGGCTCTAGAGCCAGATGTGGCTCTTTTGATGACTACATATGGCTCTCAGATAATTATATTTATATAGCGCTTTTCTCTAGTGACTCAAAGCGCTTTACATAGTGAAACCCAATATCTAAGTTACATTTAAACTAGTGTGGGTGGCACTGGGAGCAGGTGGGTAAAGTGTCTTGCCCAAGGACCGGGTTCCAGGTTCGATTACCGGAAGCGGGAATCGAACCCGGAATCCTCAGGTTGCTAGCACGGCCACTCTACCAACCGAGCTATGCCGAGTAACCATGTAATACTCTTCCATATCAGTAGGTGGCAGTCGGTAGCTAATTGCTTTGTAGATGTGGGAAACAGCGGGAGGCAGAGTGCAGGTAAAAAGTTGTCTAATGCTTAAACCACGGGTAGGGAACCTATGGCTCTAGAGCCAGATGACAGATAAATCTTAGCTGACATTGCTTAACACGATAAGTAATGAATAATTCCGCCGGTAATCACAGTTTCAAAAATAACGTTCAAATTAGAAAACATTCTCATGCATTTTAATCCCAACCATCCGTTTTCTACCGCACCTGTTCAAGATGTCGCATTAATGGTAAGAAGTTTTTGGTTAACTTTTATAATAACAATGTTGTTAAAAAGAATAAGAGACTTATGATACTCTACAAATGTCGGTCATACTTAAAAATGCACAAATTTACTTGTATTCAGTGTTGAAAAATTTTATATGGCTCTTACGGAAAATACATTTTGAAATATTTGGCTTTCATGGCTCCCTCAGCCAAAAAGGTTCCCGACCCCTGATTTATAGCAAAATTGATTTTTATTCATTATTATTTTTGGTGAAATTATTCTAAAAAAAGTGTTATTATAGTCAAGAATGCAACTTTTTCTTGTTGCATTTCACCTATTTGCTGTTTTATTCCACTTTGTAATGTTTAAAAAATATATATATATTTGAGTATTTTTAGAAGGATGTGCTGCGGGCCACACTTTGGACACCCCTGGTCTACTTCCATCCATCCATCCATCTTCTTCCGCTTATCCGAGGTCGGGTCACGGGGGCAGCAGCCTAAGCAGGGAAACCCAGACTTCCCTCTCCCCAGCCACTTCGTCTAGCTCTTCCCGGGGGATCCCGAGGCGTTCCCAGGCCAGCCGGGAGACATAGTCTTCCCAACGTGTCCTGGGTCTTCCCCGTGGCCTCCTACCGGCTGGACGTGCCCTAAACACCTCCCTAGGGAGGCGTTCGGGTGGCATCCTGACCAGATGCCCGAACCACCTCATCTGGCTCCTCTCCATGTGGAGGAGCAACGGCTTTACTTTGAGTTCCTCCCGGATGGCAGAGCTTCTCACCCTATCTCTAAGGGAGAGACCCAAACCCATTTCAGCCGCTTGTACCCGTGATCTTATCCTTTCGGTCATGACCCAAAGCTCATGACCATAGGTGAGGATGGGAGCGTAGATCGACCGGTAAATTGAGAGCTTTGCCTTCCGGCTCAGCTCCTTCTTCACCACAACGGATCGGTACAACGTCCGCATTACTGAAGACGCCGCACCGATCCGCCTGTCGATCTCACGATCCACTCTTCCCTCACTCGTGAACAAGACTCCTAGGTACTTGAACTCCTCCACTTGGGGCGGGGTCTCCTCCCCAACCCGGAGATGGCATCCGGGAGAGAACCATGGACTCGGACTTGGAGGTGCTGATTCTCATTCCGGCCGCTTCACACTCGGCTGCAAACCGGTCCAGTGAGAGCTGAAGATCCCGGTCAGATGAAGCCATCAGGACCACATCATCTGCAAAAAGCAGAGACCCAATCCCGCGGCCACCAAACTGGAACCCCTCAACGCCTTGACTGCGCCTAGAAATTCTGTCCTTAAAAGTTATGAACAGAATGGGTGACAAAGGACAGCCTTGGCGGAGTCCAACCCTCACTGGAAATGTGACCGACTTACTGCCGGCAATGCGGACCAAGCTCTGGCACTGATCATACAGGGAGCGGACCGCCACAATACGACAGTCCGATACCCCATACTCTCTGAGCACTCCCCACAGGACTTCCCGAGGGACACGGTCCAAGTCCACAAAGCACATGAAGACTGGTTGGGCAAACTCCCATGCACCCTCAAGAACCCTGCCCAGAGTATAGAGCTGGTCCACAGTTCCACGACCAGGACGAAAACCACACTGTTCCTCCTGAATCCGAGGTTGGACTATCCGGCGTAGCCTCCTCTCCAGTACACCTGAATAAACCCCTGGTCTACTTGAAAAGAAACAATGAGGCTATCGCATGTTCTCAGAGATTAGAGAGCCGCTCGGTCACAGGAGAGGAGTGATTTTAGATTATTGATGAGCCTCCACTTTGTCTCCCTTTCCGTCACCTTTCGGGATGATTGAAGGCGGCGTCCGGCGGCGCTTTGTAACCATGCACTTGACAAATGGGGGTTGATGTAATGCCATCCCGGCGACCATAATGGCGCGTTCATTACGGCTAATGTGTTCATCCTCAGCTGGCTAATGGAGTGTGGTTCCAAAGCAGGTGTGGGCAGATGGCTGACATCATCGCTACCTGCTGGCCTCAACAACACAACACGGCGGAATGATGACACCGACTTTATCTCGCCCCGACGCTCTTTTAGAAAACGCTTCTCCA
>NC_084632.1:5564606-5579944 GCF_033978795.1 Nerophis ophidion
AAGTACAGGATTTTAACGAAAAATTTAAAATAAACGAATCAAGTATGCAGTAACAGACATGTTACTGATTACATTAGTCATTTTACATTGTGATTTCAACACCTTTAAATTTGGTAGTGAAAATTACAACTACTGTGTAAGAATTACAATACCTACAGTATAAACAATTTGTAGGACTCAACAGAAGACTGATACATTTAACTTCATGGCAAAGACTAGTTTTTGACAACGGCAACACACCTAGGACAAACTGACTAGGATGCCTACTTGCAAATGGTAGAACTATAAGAAAACAAGATGCAACAACCTGGAGAGTAGTTATTATTAGCCCGATATGAAACGTTGCATTAAAACATTTGGATTTTATCATTAACAAAAGTAGCTAAATTGGAACAGTTGAGTACCAGTACTGATCCCAAAGTACCGTGACTTGGTACCGTATGGGTTCGAATGTGAACGTCGGGTGGACAAAGGTTTGTTCAAAATCGTTACGTCCGCACTTTGAAGCACATCAACGCTCTGCAAACTTCAAGTGGTTTTCAGGCCAAGATGGTTGTAGAAGCCGATGTCAGGTCCCCGGTTTGCGTACACCGGATGTGAAGTGCTTGAATATTGAGGATTTCCTGAGTTTTCCCCCAAGAAATCGATTTAGAAAGTGAATTCAGCCTGGATTATATCCAACTGTCCCGAACAGGGCTGTTAAAAAGTGTGCTCTAACTCTTCATCCCAAGACCCAAAGCCTGTCACTTAGCAACTGTTCCCGTCTGGGATGTAAACGCCGACCACGTCTCTCCTCTGAACGAGTTTGTCCTCTGCTCTTCGGAACTTTTTTTCACCGGATGCGACTTTGTCTTGCAGGCGGCGTCACTCGGGATGACAGACGTCTGTTGACATCCCGTCTGCGGAGGACGTGACCTCGGACACATCGCTCTGGGACGACGACTTCACACGTCCGGCCGACTCCTCTCCGACTTCTTAAGTCCGTCCCGGAGGGTAATGGTGAGAAGAACTCCTGAGGACACGTCACGCCTCTGACCCACTTATCGGTCTTTACTCGCTGAGGCAGAGAGCTTTGGACCGGTCGTTTTCTTTCCTCCATGGTCCATCCCAGAACTGTTTCTTGGATCAGTCACTTCCTGCCCGATTAATGCTCTAAAAATAGCATCGCCTGAGGGTGTAGGGCTTTCAATTTCCCTGAAAATAGCTCCGAGTGATATCAAAGCGTGCGCCTCAGATACCTGTCCTACATTTCCCAGAACCTGACGAAGGTACAGTTGAGTACCAATACTGATCCCAAGGTACCGTGACTTGGTACCGTATGGGTTCAAATGTGAACGTCGGGTGGACAAAGTTTTGTTTAAAATCGGTACGTCCACACTTTGAAGCGCATCAACGCTCTGCTAACTTCAAGTGGTTTTCAGGCCAAGATGGCTGTACAAGCAGAGGTCGGGTCCCCGGTTAGCGTACACGGGATGTCAAGTGCTTGAATATTGAGGTTTTCCTGAGTTTTCCCCCAAGAAACCGATTTAGAAATAGAATTCAGCTGTTCCGAACAGGGCTGTTAAAAAGTGTGCTCTAATTTTTCATCCCAAGACCCAAAGCCTGTCACTTAGCAACTGTTCCCGTCTGGGATGTAAACGCCGACCACGTCTCTCCTCTGAACGAGTTTGTCCTCTGCTCTTCGGAACTTTTTCTCACCGGATGCGACTTTGTCTTGCAGGCGGCGTCACTCGGGATGACAGACGTCTGTTGACATCACGTCTGCGGAGGACGTGACCTCGGACACATCGCTCTGGGACGACGACTTCACACGTCCGGCCGACTCCTCTCCGACTTCTTAAGTCCGTCCCGGAGGGTAATGGTGAGAAGAACTCCTGAGGACACGTCATGCCTCTGACCCACTTATCGGTCTTTACCCGCTGAGGCAGAGAGCTTTGGACCGGTCGTTTTCTTTGCTCCATGGTCCATCCCAGAACTGTTTCTTGGATCAGTCACTTCCTGCCCGATTAATGCTCTAAAAATAGCATCGCCTGAGGGTGGTGGGCTTTCAATTTCCCTGAAAATAGCTCCGAGTGATATCAAAGCGTGCGCCTCAGATACCTGTCCTACATTTCCCAGAGCCTGACGAAAGTACAGTTGAGTACCAAAACTGATCCCAAGGTACCGTGACTTGGTACCGTATGGGTTCGAATGTGAACGTCGGGTGGACAAAGTTTTGTTCAAAATCGTTACGTCCGCACTTTGAAGCACATCAACGCTCTGCTAACTTCAAGTGTTTTTCAGGCTAAGATGGCCGTAGAAGCCAAGGTCGGGTCCCCGGTTTGTGTACACCGGATGTCAAGTGCTTGAATATTGAGGTTTTCCTGAGTTTTCCCCCAAGAAACCGATTTAGAAATAGAATTCAGCTGTTCCGAACAGGGCTGTTAAAAAGTGTGCTCTAATTTTTCATCCCAAGTCCCAAAGCCTGTCACTTAGTAACTGTTCCCGTCTGGGATGTAAGCGCCGACCACTTCTCTCCTCTGAACGAGTTTGTCCTCTGCTCTTCTGAACTTTTTCTCACCGGATGCAACTTTGTCTTGCAGGCGGCGGCTGCAACTCGTCCGTCACTCGGGATGACAGACGTTTGTTGACATCACGTCTGCGGAGGACGTGACCTCGGAAACATCGCTCTGGGACGACAACTTCACACGTCCGGCCGACTCCTCTCCGACTCCTTAAGTCCGTCCCGGAGGGTAATGGTGAGAAGAACTCCTGAGGACACGTCACGCCTCTGACCCACATATCGGTCTTTACTCGCTGAGGCAGAGAGCTTTGGACCGGTCGTTTTCTTTGCTCCATGGTCCATCCCAGAACTGTTTTTTTTGGATCAGTCACTTCCTGCCTGATTAATGCTCTAAAAATAGCATCGCCTGAGGGTGGTGGGCTTTTAATTTCCCTGAAAATAGCTCTGAGTGATATCAAAGCGTGCGCCTCAGATACCTGTCCTACATTTCCCAGAGCCTGTCGAAGGTACAGTTGAGTACCAATACTGATCCCAAGGTACCGTGACTTGGTATCGTATGGGTTCAAATGTGAACGTCGGGTGGACAAAGGTTTGTTTAAAATCGTTACGTCCACACTTTGAAGCACATCAACGCTCTGCTAACTTCAAGTGGTTTTCAGGCCAAGATGGCTGTAGAAGCAGAGGTCGGGTCCCCGGTTAGCGTACACGGGATGTCAAGTGCTTGAATATTGAGGTTTTCCTGAGTTTTCCCCCAAGAAACCGATTTAGAAATAGAATTCAGCCTGGATTATATCCAGCTGTTCCGAACAGGGCTGTTAAAAGGTGTGTTCTAATTTTTCATCCCAAGACCCAAAGCCTTTGACTTAGTAACTGTTCCCGTCTGGGATGTAAACGCCGACAACGTCTCTCTGAACGAGTTTGTCCTCTGCTCTTCGGAACTTTTTCTCACCGGATGCAACTTTGTCTTGCAGGCGGCGTCACTCGGGATGACAGACGTCTGTTGACATCACGTCTGCGGAGGACGTGACCTCGGACACATCGCTCTGGGACGACGACTTCACACGTCCGGCCGACTCCTCTCCGACTTCTTAAGTCCGTCCCGGAGGGTAATGGTGAGAAGAACTCCTGAGGACACGTCACGCCTCTGACCCACTTATCGGTCTTTACCCGCTGAGGCAGAGAGCTTTGGACCGGTCGTTTTCTTTGCTCCATGGTCCATCCCAGAACTGTTTCTTGGATCAGTCACTTCCTGCCCGATTAATGCTCTAAAAATAGCATCGCCTGAGGGTGGTGGGCTTTCAATTTCCCTGAAAATAGCTCCGAGTGATATCAAAGCGTGCGCCTCAGATACCTGTCCTACATTTCCCAGAGCCTGACGAAAGTGCACATCCTAAGTCCGTAGCTCATGAACAACTTCCCTTCCTTCTCCTCGCCGCCCCTAAAAGCACCAACCATCCAGCCGGTGTGCAAACCCTGCCTCCGGGCCCCGTGGAGGATGAGCGATGGGCCCACACTCGACTACGAGTTGCTGCTGTCCCCGGCCGGCTCCTCCTTCCTCCCCGGCGGCGGTGGCGGCGGCGGCGGCGGCAGCAGCAGCAGCAACCCGCCCCTGGCCTCGGTCGGGGTGGACAGCGAGCAGTGCACCGCCTTGGCCTTCGTGGGCCTCCTTATGCTCTTCCTGGTCTTCCTGCTGGTCAGGTGCTTCAGGATCCTGCTGGACCCCTACAGTCGCATGCCCGCATCATCCTGGACTGACCACAAGGAGGGGCTGGAGAGGGGTCAGTTCGATTACGCCCTGGTGTGAAGGCGGGGTGGCTCCGACAAGGGTGACTGGGCGCGCCGACCCCGTCTTGACGATGACGCGTTAGTCCGTGGAGACCGGCAGGAACACAACAAGCCAAAATAACGAAGCGGCCTTAAATCTGACCTGCTGGACGAGCACACAACATGATCGCAAAATCAACTTTCCATCACATGGGCCCGCAGGTAAGCCGGAACCGACGCCGGCCGGCGGACTTGGAGCGATACGCAGTCCGAAGTCCGACACCAGTAAAAAGTCAATGTCTCCGTTAAAACCGCATACTTAATTGTGGATCGTGTGAAAGCATTAACCGCTTGATTGGAATTTAAAACCACAACCTTCATTTCTGATGCTAATGAGACTTCAAATACTCAAACAAAACTGCCGTTTCTTAGTCGTAAAAATGTACTATTGTGCCGTTACGGTTTTTTGTTTATTTTAAATACATTTTTCTGACTAGGGATGTCATTCAGGACCTTGTCAAAAAACTCCCTTTCCCTTTAATTACATATTCATAACCACCCCCCCCTCTCTAAAATTTTCCCAAACGTTTATGCTGCACATTTTGACTCAAGACTCAAGGCCTGGGGGCCACATTTGGTCCGCCACATCCTTTTTCTACGGCCCCGTGAAAGCCTTTAAACACCATGCGTCAATAAACTACTTTATTTTATTGTTTTTACTGAATCTATTTCTTCTTTCCATTTTAATAAACAAAAACACAGAGACTGCATACAATTGCAATATCCTTTACACTTAAATATGATCTAATAATGCAACAAATATAACATATCATCGGCGGTCACCCGAACGAGTATGACGATCCTCCTGGTAGGGGGGTATCCCTTTATGGGTCAGGGTCCGGTGGCATGGAGTCCAAGATGATGAGGACCCTTTTCTGCTGCAGCCTTCTTCTGCCATCGCAGCCATTGTGGTAGTTCTAAGATCTACCGCCTTTACCTTGTATATAGATGTATGGATATATGTATATATCTATATATATATTCAGGGGTAGGGAACCTATGGCTCGGGAGCCAGATGTGGCTCTTTTGGTGACTGCAACTGGCTCTCGGATAAATCTGAGCTGACATTGTTTGACACGATAAGTAATGAATAAAAACATGCCCATGCATTTGAATCCATCCATCCTTTTTCTACCGCACTTGTTCAAAAAGTTGCATTAAAGGTAAGAAGTAATTTATTTATCATTGGTTAGCGTAGGACTTGCCCCTCCTGGGGGTTTCTTCAGACTACTAAGCACCGACATGAGAGCCTGTTTCAGGGTTACGATATTGTTTTATTTTTCAATAAGTCTCTCGGTTGCTTTCCAACGAATTGTCTTTTTCTCTCTCGTTCTCGCTCGCGCTCTGGCTCCAGCCCCAACCCCGTCTCTCCTCCTGGCCTGCTGCTTATAAAAACAGCGACAGGTGATTAGATAACAATTTACGCACCTGTCGCTGATTTCGAGGCTAATCCTGGCAACACCCCGCTTCGCTGCAGGCCCGCAGGCCACACCCCCTCCACCAGTTAGCTTCAGAATAACAATGTTATTACGAAGAATACGAGACTTATTACACTCTAGAAATGTTGATTCTACTTAAAAATGCACACGTTTAGTTCTTTTCACTGTTAAAAAAACATTATATGGCTCTTAGAGAAATACATTTTAAAATATTTCGCTTCTTGGCTCTCTCCGCCAAAAAGGTTCCCGACCCCTGATATATATGATATTTTTTCACTTTAAATTTATTTCTCGGCAATAAAAAAACTCCAATTTATTGTTGAAAATCGATCAGTCGCCCAGACCGACAACACGCAAACTTATTTAAAGAAGCCATGATGGATGTAAACAATCCGAAGCTAGCCTAGCGATGGGAAATAAATATTTATTGTTCTCGAGCTGCTGCACGTCCGCTTCTTTCGCACGCTTTGAAAAAGTGCCGATGACCAGGTCTACATTTGAATACAGACGACCCCCTTTAAGTAGCGACTTAAGTAGTTTGTGTCTCCTGGTCTTTGTGCGTCTAGAACTGGACAAGCCATATATATATACAGTAGATATAAATAAAGGAGATATAATCTACTACTGCAACGGTTCTTTCTTGCAATTGTCTTGCCCGCCGCCACGTGTGCTGACCAAGCAGACGCCACCTTTCGGAAAGGAAATGTTACTTTATTTTTCTATTCTGGACTCCATTTTTAGGGAAGTCTTCTCTTTGCTATTTTGTCCAAATGTAGAAGTGGTGTGAAGTGGTCTTTGAGGGATGCTTTTTCTTTCCGTTTTCTAACGCCGTCTTTTTCCGACGACTTGCTTCTGGTTTTGATACACTCTTGTCGCTGGAAAATAAAAAAAATTATAATAAACGAGTCTTTTGTAGTCATGTTCTTTGGATACCTCAATCGGCACAAAATACTTAGACTTTGCACATTTTCTATCAAATTTTCAGGGTTTTTTTCCCAAGTCAAAATCCATCATTTTCACTGGCGGTTTAGCTCGGTTGGTAGAGTGGCCGTGCCAGCAACTTGAGGGTTGCAGGTTCGATTCCCGCTTCCGCCATCGTAGTCACTGCTGTTGTGTCCTTGGGCAAGACACTTTACCCACCTGCTCCCAGTGCCACCCACACTGCTTTAAATGTAACTTAGATATTGGGTTTCACTATGTAAAGCGCTTTGAGTCACTAGAGAAAAGCGCTATATAAATATAATTCACTTCACTTCAATGAAGCAGACACCAAAAATATACACTTGTTGATTTGCGTAAAAAAAAAAAAAAAAAGAAAACAAACAAACTGGCAGCTCTGGTGCCAAAATGTTACTGTAAAATTGCAGGGGTTTTTTTATTTACAGTTAAAGAAAAGCAAATGTCAATTTTACAGTAAAATTTTGTTTGTTTTTTTTACCATAAAAACAGCAGTCCTTTTTTTTTTTTTTTTTTTTTTTAACCGTAATATAAATTACATTTACAGCTATGCCGCTGCATGCTCGGTTGGTAGAGCGGCCGTGCCAGCAACTTGAGGGTTGCAGGTTCGATTCCCGCTTCCGCCATCCTAGTCACTGCTGTTGTGTCCTTGGGCAAGACACTTTACCCACCTGCTCCCAGTGCCACCCACACTGGTTTAAATGTAACTTAGATATTGGGTTTCACTATGTAAAGCGCTTTGAGTCACTAGAGAAAAGCGCTATATAAATATAATTCACTTCACTGTTGTTGTTTTTTTTTTTTCATGCCAACTTGTCACGGGCCAACAAAACTGCCACAAATGGTCTCCGGGCCGCATTTTGGACGTCCTTGATTTAAAGAATGTGGAAATGTAATTGTGCATTGAAGGAGTCTTTCATGTCAGCACAATCACTACACTAATATTATTAATAATATATATTATGTAATAATATATTTTTTTTACCGTATTTTAAATGATAAATGATAAATGGGTTGTACTTGTATAGCGCTTTTCTACCTTCAAGGTACTCAAAGCGCTTTGACACTACTTCCACATTTACCCATTCACACACACATTCACACACTGATGGAGGGAGCTGCCATGCAAGGCGCCAACCAGCACCCATCAGGAGCAAGGGTGAAGTGTCTTGCTCAGGACACAACGGACGTGACGAGGTTGGTACTAGGTGGGATTTTAACCAGGGACCTTCGGGTTGCGCACGGCCACTCCCTCACTGCGCCACGCCGTCCCTGCCATATATATGTATATTTATATATATACATATGTACTTTATACATATTTACATACATATATGATGTATATATATACATTATATATACATAATATATACTCATGTGGTGACAGTACACCTACTTTGAGACAAGAGCTATAGTGATGCATGCTTGCTTATGCTTTAAAGTCATATCCAACAATTGCCACTTTTTACTGTGTCTCTGGATTTTTTCAACGCAATGTGGCTTGGCTCAAAAAAGGTTGAAAAACACTGCCTTATATGACATCACATGGACTTTGTGGGGTCAAACTGTCACAATATATATATATAATGTATATATATATATATATATATATATATGTGAATCCATATAGGTCTATATATGTGTCTCTATATGTATATATATATGTATATATACATACAATATTTATACATGAGCAGAGGTGGGTAGAGTAGCCAGAAATTGTACTCAAGTAAGAGTACAGTTACTTTAGAGATTCATTACTCAAGTAAAAGTAAGGAGTAGTCACCCAAATATTTACTCGAGTAAAAGTAAAAAGTATGTTGTGAAAAAAACTACTCAAGTACTGAGTAACTGATGAGTAACCTGTTTGTTTAATGATTACGGCAACAAATAATGCACAAAAACATAAAAATAGCAATGAGCAAATTCAGAGCCAGGAATATCTCTTAAGCAACTAAAACAATAATATATATTAAATAATGTACATTAAAATAAAATAAAAAAAATGGCACATTGAGCCACAATAACTTAACAGCACCATAGCCTCAGTAGGCATTGATTGATTGATTGATTGATTGATTAAAACTTGTATTATTAGATTGCACAGTACAGTACATATTCCGTACAATTGACCACTAAATGGTAACACCCCAATAAGTTTTTCAACGTTAATCAATTACTTAATAAATGACCAAGTCGAGGTGATCTACCTCATATATACATACACACACACATATCAAACATACACACACAAATCATTTTCTACACACGCATATCATATATATATTATATATATACAGTATATAATTTATATTTATTTATTTTGCCGTTTTTGTTGACATGTTAAAGGTGTTTTAATGAATATACATGCATGTTTAACATACAGATTCCTATCTTTCATGAAGACAAGAATATAAGTTGGTGTATTACCTGATTCTGATGACTTGCATTGATTGGAATCAGACGTCCCGGTTTTCAAATGGAGGAGAAAAAAAGTTCCTCTTTTCTGTCTAATACCACATGGAAGTCGTTGGTTTTTTAGCATCTTATTTGTTCAGCTTCCATATTCGTTTTTATACACTTTACAAGAAATACATTGGCGGCAAACTCCGTAGTTTGCTAGCTTGTTTGCGCTGGCTTTCGGAGACTCTTATTTTGTTAGCGCAGGCGCGATGGAGCGGCGCTTTTATTGTGAAGACAGGAACTGTGCGATCAGTGTTTAGGCTTTGGACGGGAAGTACGGTTGAAATAAAAAGTGTCTTTTTTTCCTTTACACTTTTGATTGATTGATTGAAACTTTTATTAGTAGTTTGCACAGTACAGTACATATTCCGTACAATCGACCACTAAATGCTAACACCCGATAAGTTTTTCAACTTTTTTAAGTCTGGTCATGTGACCGCCTGGCTCTGTTTGATTGGTCCAACGTCACCAGTGACTGCATTTGATTGGTGAAACGCATCCTACTTTGAAGCTCTGTCATTAACCAAAACAAACATTAATAGATCGATTAAAAAAGAAGTAGCGAGTAGCGAGCTGAATGTAGATAAATGGAACAAAGTAAAAGTAGCGTTTCTTCTCTATAAATATACTCAAGTAAAAGTAAAAGTATGTTGCTTAAAAACTACTTGTAGAAGTAGAATTTATCCCAAAAGTTACTCAAGTAAATGTAACGGAGTAAATGTAGCGCGTTACTACCCACCTCTGTACACCAACTGTCACATCACGCCGTGACTTATTTGGAGTTTTTTTGCTGTTTTCCTGTATGTAGTGTTTTAGTTCTTGTCTTGCGCTCCTATTTTGGTGTCTTTTTTATCTTGTGTTTGGTATTTTCCTGTCGCAGTTTCATTTCCGCATCTACATTGTTTTAGCATTTAAGAATATTTCAGTTGTTTTTGTCCGTCTTTGTTGACGCCATCTTTGCTCCACAGTAAGTCTTTGCTGTCCTCCAGCATTCTGCTTTTGTTTACTTTGGCTTCCTCTCAAACCATGCACATTTTTTTTTAGTCACGCTAAACAAACAAATTGTAAGCTGTCACTCACCATGGCTCTGAAGGTGTGGCTAAAAGAGTCAGGGTGGGGCTGAGGGCTTTAAGTAGGTGAGCACACCTGCTTGGACTAATTAGGCCTAATTTGGGCCAAACCATGATTGTCAGGAGCTGGGTGTTGCTGAGAGACATTTGAAAGTTGTGTTGTCTAAACCTGAATACACTGTGGACAAAAGTGACTGCTTTAAAAATGCAAAAGTACTATGTGAATACTTTTTAGACATCTGATGGTTATTTATGGTTAAATTTCCTAAAGAACTGTTTTCTTAATTCCCCCTGTCAAATTGGTCCCAGCTAGTGGGCGGGGCTATGGGTTATTTAATTGGGGAAATGCCAGTTTGTCTGCCAGTCTGCTGTCTGTCACTGCCAGAGGAGCTTCTCTGTCCTGACCAAGAGTTTCAGTCTTCATACATCAAACAACTACTGAGGTGATTATTTTGATGATGAGATTATGTTGTGATGTAACCAGTTAAATGAATTTTGTTGATTGCTAATTTATTTTGCTAAATCTGTTTTGTCATTTAATTCTTTACTTTGATATGTTTGATGTTTGACCTTTTGATTGTAAATCTATGTATTTTGATATAATGATTTATATTTTGATTATTTTTAATATGCTTATTTTGATGGATTATATATAGGCCTATTTAACGCATGCGACTTTTTGAAATATATTTAGAATATAAATGTACTAATATATAATACACGATACTAATATTGTCTTTATTTATCACTGTTACAGATTGTGGGTGCTTGGTCTTTCTGTTGTTCACCTCTTGACACTTTTTGGGATTTAAATAAATGTTTGTAAACTGTTGCCAACTGCGTGCCTTGCCATCCTTTTGATTTGAAGTCTGGTTTGCAAAGGTTACATTACCTTCACCCGAGGCGGGGTGTGACATACATATATGTATATATATATATATATATATATATGTATATATGTATATATGTATATATGTAGGTGTGGGAAAAATCACAAGACTACTTCATCTCTACAGAACTGTTTCATGAGGGGTTCCCTCAATCATCAGGAGATTTTAATGGAAGCATTCACATACAATGGTTTATATAGGGCACAGAGTGGGTGGGTACAGGCAGGCGTAGGGGCGTGGTGATTGGCTCATGTGTTACCTAGGAGGTGTTTCCGTCTGTGGCGGCATGTTGAAATGATTTCACTGCGCTTGTTGAGGGATGATAGATCTGGATGATATATAATAAACAGTTTCTCTTTTAAGCATAGGTTGCATCTTTTATTACCACTGTTGTAAGGTGTGCTGGATGCAAGAATTTGCCATGTTATTGAATATTCAACATTATTGTCTTTGAGGTTCCAAATGTGTTTGCTGAGTTCTGTAGAATTCCGCAAAGTCTGGTTTCTAAAGGAGGCGTTGTGATTATTCCATCTTGTTTTGAACGCTTCTTCGGTTAATCCTACGTACGTGTCGGATGTGTTAATGTCCTTGCGTGTTACCTTTGCTTGGTAAACGACTGATGTTTGTAAGCACCCCCCGTTGAAAGGGCAATCAGGTTTCTTGCGACAGTTACATTCCTTATTGGTTTCAGAGTCGTTTAGTCTGGGGTAGGCAGTCCTTTTGCAATTGCTTTGTTGTGGTTTGAAATGATTTGTTGCATGTTATTCATACAGCTGTAGCTCAATTTAATGTTGTTCTTGTTGAATATTTTTCTTAGAGTGTTGCCTTTGGGGAAGTGTTTGTCGATCAGAGTGAGGAACTTGCGGCCGATGTTGGTTGAGACGTTTTTACTGAATGGCGGATTGTACCAGATGATGTTATATATCTATCTATATATCTATCTATATATCTATATCAATTGGATTATCCAGAGAATAGTGCTCGATACCGTGGTAGAGCGCAATATGTAGGTGTGGGAAAAATTACAAGACTACTTCATCTCTACAGAACTGTTTCATGAGGGGTTCCCTCAATCTCCTGATGATTGAGGGAACCCCTCATGAAACAGTTCTGTAGAGATGAAGTAGTCTTGTGATTTTTCCCACACACACATATATATATATATATATATATATATATATATATATATATATATATATATATACTTATAGAGACACACATATATACACCTATATGTATTTACATACTGTATATGTAATACATACATATATAGTATGTAAATATATACACTATTTATATATATATACCTTTATATGTATGTTATATATACTCATGTATAAATATATATATATACACACATATAGACACACATCAATACACATATGTATTTACATATATACCCATATATAATGTGTGTGTGTATATATATATATATATATATATATATATATATATAATGTGTGTATATATATATATATATATATATATATATATAGACTATATATGTACATATATATATATATATATATACATATACTGTAGAGACACACACACACATATATATATTTATACATACATACAGTATACATATATATATTTGTGCGTGTGTATATATGTAAATATTTTTGTATATATATATGTATGTGTACATATTTTATATATATATTTGTGTGTAAATATATATATATGTATACATATTTGTTTACATACTGTGTGTATTAATCTGTATATATGTATATATATGTGTCTATATACATGTATGTGTACGTATATGTATATATATACTGTATGTTTTTATATATGTGCATATATGTATCTCAAAACATATATATTTATAAATGTATATGTATATACAAATGTATTTAATTGTTTATCATTTTTACACATATGTAAGAGTATATAATATAATATTAGTATTTCTTCATTTAGTTGACATATTTCACACTAAAAACTAACGATCTAATGTCAGATTGATTCGGTTACGGTTTCATGTGAAGATGTCGAAATGTAAGTGCCCCGAGGCATGCTGGGAATTAAAAAACAACTCACCCAATAAATCATACATTTGATCGTTTTTAGCGTGAAACATGTACAGTAGAGGAAGGATTCATATGTCCCCAGTCCTGGGTGGATCTCACCAGCAGCCGCTCTACTTTGCAAATTATTTGAAGGTATTTAACACTTTACCGCCGTCTTGCGGCTGAAGTCCTCCAATTTGTCAGTTTTCATGTGTCAGGTAAACATATGAATCCCCTTCCTACTGTACGTTCAATAAATGTATACAAAAATGAAGACTTAAAAACATAACCCACAATATTTTATTGCAAACGATGAGAGGACAAAACAATATAAGGTGAACCACACAGACCGTGAGAGTCCTTGCCTTGGTTTTTCTCCTCCCTCCTGCACATAAACCAGGACAGGCGCGACATTGTTTTGGAACTTCTGCTAATAAGCGTGCCGTGGAAGTGGGAACGGCACGTCGTATTTCACCACGATTTCAAGTCCGGCACTTAAAATGTAAAAAAAACGACGACAACAAAAAAAATCGGGGAGTAGGAGACAAACGGAGACGATAAAGATAGAAAAGCGTTACACAGGTTTTCCAAGATTGTCTGTCTTCTGAACAGCAATAATCATCTTTTAGCACCATAACAATAACCCAAGATGTATACAGTATTACCTGCTCACAGATGCCACCTGGTGGTTGTTTAAGCACACTGCAGCCAGTCACGGATAAATCAACTACGTAATACTTCAGTCGCGCGCAGGGTTCTCACAAGAATGAGGCAAAAACTACTGCACTGCGTTTTATGCCGTGGATCCGTTTTGGGAAAAAAAACCTAAACATTTCATTTAAAAAATATACAATTTCAAGAAGCATGTTTGATGATATTTTTGTTTTTTTCAGCACTGAGACAACACAAAGAACAAACAAAAATAAACGTACAGCAGACGGGATTGTCGGAGCACCTTTTTCTAGGCTTCCTACCCCCAGGGGGTCGAGGAAGACACGCGAAGACAGGAAGTGATGACGTTGGCTGTAAACAATTTGGGCTGAAAGAAGCCAGAAGGGCTTCAAAAAAACAACAACAAAAAAAAGAGGATAAATAGGAAAAAAAAAAAGTCAGCGGATCTGGCTTCTTGGCAAACAAAAAGGTACGAGTACAAGATCCCTGCTGGCGGGTCGGAGGCGCCCCCTTTGGTTTGCATCTCAGCGTTGCTGGCGAGACACTCCCACAAACAGAAGTACAATTCAAATGAACACAACTATGCTGTTTGGCCCCTGAGGGCCGCTTCTTATACTATTATTACACCATTTTTAATGCATTTTATTAGTAGATTTTTCTGTAACTAAAATGAAAAAAAAAACCAAAAAAAAGAGGGCCGTTTTTAACAGTTAATACTATTATTAAACAATTTTTCTTGCATTTTATTAGTAGATGTTTTTTCTCTAAAATGCAAAAAAAAATGGGTAATTTGTATTAATTTCATTTCAAAATGTAGTGAAGTATATTTATATAGCGCTTTTCTCAAGTGACTCAAAGCGCTTTACATAGTGAAACCCAATATCTAAGTTACATTTAAACCAGTGTGGGTGGCACTGGGAGCAGGTGGGTAAAGTGTCTTGCCCAAGGACACAACGGCAGTGACTAGGATGGCAGAAGCGGGAATCAAACCTGCAACCCTCAAGTTGCTGACACGGCCGCTCTACCAACCGAGCCTGTAGCGGCATAGCTGTAAATGTAATTTATATTACGGTAAAAAAAAAAAAAAAAAGACTGCTGTTTTTATGGTTAAAAAAAACTAACAAAATTTTACGGTAAAATTGACATTTGCTTTTCTTTAACTGTAAATTAAAAAAAAAACCTGCAATTTTACAGTAACATTTTGGCACCAGAGCTGCCAGTTTGTTTGTTTTTGTTGTTGTTTTTTTCCCCTGCAAATCAACAAGTGTATATTTTTGGTGTCTGCCACAGTTAATTACAGTAAAAAAAAAAACAACAACAAAAAAACATACTGTTGTTTTTTTTCATTTCGAGAAAAATGCCGTAATAACCACAGTCAATTTCCCAATTTGAGCATGTCATCTATTGCTATTTTTACTTTGCACTACCAGGAAGCAAAAGCTAATGAAAAATGCTGCAAATGTTAAAAAAAATAAATACATTTAAAAACTGGACACAATATT
>NC_084632.1:5579964-5617464 GCF_033978795.1 Nerophis ophidion
TTGACACTTTTATATTTCGCCATTTTTCAATCACTAAAAAAAAAAAAAACCGTTTTGATAATATTTAGAAATAAAGAAAGGGGGGATTTTTTTATTTTCAAGTGTATTTTTACGTTTTTAATTTTGTAAATAAAAGGCTATTTTGACACTTTATTTCGTCATTTTTCACTCGTTAAAAAAAGAAGCCGTTTTGATAATTGTTAGAAATAAAAAAGGGGGGGATTTTTCTATTTTCAAATGTATTTTTACGTTTTTAATTTAGTAAAAAAAAGCGCTATTTTAGACTTATATTTCGACATTTTTCACTCGCTAAAAAAAGAAACCGTTTTGATAATATTTAGAAATAAAGAAAGGGGGAATTTTTCTATTTTCAAGTGTATTTTTACATTTTTAATTTAGTAAAAAAAAGGCTATTTTGACACTTTATTTCGTCATTTTTACTCGCTAAAAAAATGAAGCAGTTTTGATATTTTGTTAGAAATAAAAAAGGGGGGAATTTTTCTATTTTCAAATGTATTTTTACATTTTTAATTTAGTAAAAAAAAGGCTATTTTGACACTTTTATATTTCGATATTTTTCACTCGCTAAAAAAAGAAGCTGTTTTGATATGTAGAAATAAAAAAGGGGGGATTTTTCTATTTTCAAATGTATTTTTACGTTAATTATTTAGTAAAAAAAAGGCTATTTTGACACTGTTATATTCTGACATTTTTCACTCGCTAAACAAAAGAAGCCATTTTGATAATTGTTAGAAATTAAAAAAAGGGGGGGATTTTTCTATTTTCAAATGTATTTTTACATTTTTAATTTAGTTAAAAAAAGGCTATTTTGACACTTTTATATTTCGCCATTTTTCAATCGCTAAAAAAAGAAGCCGTTTTGATAATTGTTAGAAATAAATGTTGTGGTTTGTGCAGCCCTTTGAGACACTAGTGATTTAGGGCTATATAAGTAAACATTGATTGATAAAGAAAGGGGGGATTTTTCTATTTTCAAGTGTATTTTTACATTTTTAATTTAGTAAAAAAAAAGGCTATTTTGACACTTTTATATTTCGAGATGTTCACTCCCTATAAAAATTAAGCCGTTTTGATAATTGTTAGAAATTTAAAAAAGGGGGTGCTTTTTCTATTTTCAAGTGTACGTTTACGTTTTTAATTTAGTAAAAAAAAGGCTATTTTGACACTTTTATATTTTGACATTTTTCACTGGCTAAAAAAGAAGCCGTTTTGATAATTGTTAGAAATAAATGTTTTGGGTTTGTGCAGCCCTTTGAGACACTAGTGATTTAGGGCTATATAAGTAAACATTGATTGATTGATTAATAAAGGGGGGATTTTTCTATTTTCAAATGTATTTTTACGTTTTTAATTTAGTTAAAAAAAAGGCTATTTTGACACTTTTATATTTCCCATTTTTCACTCGCTAAATAAAGAAGCCGTTTTGATAATTGTTAGAAATAAAAAGAGGGGGGGGGGGGGGGATTTTTTTATTTTCAAATGTATTTTTACGTTATTTATTTAGTAAAAAAAAGGCTATTTTGACACTTTTGTATTCTATTTTTCACTCGCTAAACAAAAGAAGCCATTTTGATAATTGTTAGAAATAAAAAAAGGGGGGGGGATTTTTCTATTTTCAAATGTATTTTTACGTTTTTAATTTAGTAAAAAAAAGGCTATTTTGACACTTATATTTCTACATTTTTCACGGGCTAAAAAAAGAAACCATTTTGATAATTGTTAGAAATAAAGAAAGGGGGGGATTTTTCTATTTTCAAATGTATTTTTACGTTTTTAATTTAGTAAAAAAAAGGCTATTTTGACACTTTTATATTTCGACATTTTTTACTCCCTAAAAAAATGAAGCCGTTTTGATAATTGTTAGAAATAAAAAAGGGGGGGGATTTTTTTTATTTTCAAATGTATTTTCACGTTTTTAATTTAGTAAAAAAATGGCTATTTTGACAGTTTTATATTTCGACATTTTTCACTGGCTAAAAAAAGAAGCCGTTTTGATAATTGTTAGGAATAAAAAAAGGGGGGGATTTTTCTATATTAAATGTATTTTTACGTTTTTGATTTAGTAAAAAAAAGGCTATTTTGACACTTTTACATTTCGACATTTTTCACTCGCTAAAAAAAGCTGTTTTGATAATATTTAGAAATAAAGAAAAGGGAGATTTTTCTATTTTCAAATGTATTTTTACGTTTTTAATTTAGTTAAAAAAAGGCTATTTTGTCACTTTTATATTTCGCCATTTTTCAATCGTTAAAGAAACCGTTTTGATAAATGTTAGAAATAAAAAAAGGGGGGGATTTTTATATATTAAATGTATTTTTACGTTATTTATTTAGTAAAAAAAAAGGCTATTTTGACACTTTTATATTTCTACATTTTTCACGGGCTAAAAAAAAGAGTCCGTTTTGATAATTGTTAGAAATAAAAAAGGGGGGGGGGGATTTTTCTATTTTCAAATGTATTTTTACGTTATTTATTTAGTAAAAAAAAGGCCATTTTGACACTTTTATAGTTCTACATTTTTCACGGGCTAAAAAAAAGAGTCTGTTTTGATAATTGTTAGAAATAGAAAGGGGGGGGGGGGATTTTTCTATTTTCAAATGTATTTTTACGTTATTTATTTAGTAAAAAAAAAGGCTATTTTGACACTTTTATAGTTCTACATTTTTCACGGGCTAAAAAAAAGAGTCCGTTTTGATAATTGTTAGAAATAAAAAAAAGGGGGGGGGGGGGATCTTTCTATTTTCAAATGTATTTTTACGTTATTTATTTAGTAAAAAAAAAGGCTATTTTGACACTTTTGTATTTCTACATTTTTCACGGGCTAAAAAAAAGAGTCCGTTTTGATAATTGTTTGAAATAAAAAAAAAAGGGGGGGGGGCGGATTTTTCTATTTTCAAATGTATTTTTACGTTATTTATTTAGTAAAAAAAAAGGCTATTTTGACACTTTTGTATTTCTACATTTTTCACGGGCTAAAAAAAAGAGTCCGTTTTGATAATTGTTAGAAATAAAAAAAGGGGGGGGGGGATTTTTCTATTTTCAAATGTATTTTTACGTTATTTATTTAGTAAAAAAAAAAGGCTATTTTGACACTTTTGTATTTCTACATTTTTCACGGGCTAAAAAAAAGAGTCCGTTTTGATAATTGTTAGAAATAAAAAAAGGGGGGGGGGGAATTTTCTATTTTCAAATGTATTTTTACGTTTTTAATTTAGTAAAAAAAAGGCTATTTTGACACTTTTATATTTCTACATTTTTCACGGGCTAAAAAAAGAAACCATTTTGATAATTGTTAGAAATAAAGAAAGGGGGGGATTTTTCTATTTTCAAATGTATTTTTACGTTTTTAATTTAGTAAAAAAAAGGCTATTTTGACACTTTTATATTTCGACATTTTTTACTCCCTAAAAAAATGAAGCCGTTTTGATAATTGTTAGAAATAAAAAAAAGGGGGGGGGGGGGGGGGGGGGGTTTCTTATTTTCAAATGTATTTTCACGTTTTTAATTTAGTAAAAAAAAGGCTATTTTGACAGTTTTATATTTCGACATTTTTCACTGGCTAAAAAAAGAAGCCGTTTTGATAATTGTTAGAAATTAAAAAAGGGGGGGGATTTTTCTATATTAAATGTATTTTTACGTTTTTGATTTAGTAAAAAAAAGGCTATTTTGACACTTTTACATTTCGACATTTTTCACTCGCTAAAAAAAGCTGTTTTGATAATATTTAGAAATAAAGAAAAGGGAGATTTTTCTATTTTCAAGTGTATTTTTACATTTTTAATTTAGTAAAAAAAAGACTATTTTGACACTTTTATATTTCGACATTTTTTACTCCCTAAAAAAATGAAGCCGTTTTGATAATTGTTAGAAATAAAAAAGGGGGGGGATTTTTTTTATTTTCAAATGTATTTTCACGTTTTTAATTTAGTAAATAAATGGCTATTTTGACAGTTTTATATTTCGACATTTTTCACTGGCTAAAAAAAGAAGCCGTTTTGATAATTGTTAGGAATAAAAAAGGGGGGGATTTTTCTATATTAAATGTATTTTTACGTTTTTGATTTAGTAAAAAAAAGGCTATTTTGACACTTTTACATTTCGACATTTTTCACTCGCTAAAAAAAGCTGTTTTGATAATATTTAGAAATAAAGAAAAGGGAGATTTTTCTATTTTCAAATGTATTTTTACGTTTTTAATTTAGTTAAAAAAAGGCTATTTTGTCACTTTTATATTTCGCCATTTTTCAATCGTTAAAGAAACCGTTTTGATAAATGTTAGAAATAAAAAAAGGGGGGGATTTTTATATATTAAATGTATTTTTACGTTATTTATTTAGTAAAAAAAAAGGCTATTTTGACACTTTTATATTTCTACATTTTTCACGGGCTAAAAAAAAGAGTCCGTTTTGATAATTGTTAGAAATAAAAAAGGGGGGGGGGGGGATTTTTCTATTTTCAAATGTATTTTTACGTTATTTATTTAGTAAAAAAAAGGCTATTTTGACACTTTTATAGTTCTACATTTTTCACGGGCTAAAAAAAAGAGTCCGTTTTGATAATTGTTAGAAATAGAAAGGGGGGGGGGGGATCTTTCTATTTTCAAATGTATTTTTACGTTATTTATTTAGTAAAAAAAAAGGCTATTTTGACACTTTTGTATTTCTACATTTTTCACGGGCTAAAAAAAAGAGTCCGTTTTGATAATTGTTAGAAATAAAAAAAGGGGGGGGGGGGATTTTTCTATTTTCAAATGTATTCTTACGTTATTTATTTAGTAAAAAAAAAAGGCTATTTTGACACTTTTGTATTTCTACATTTTTCACGGGCTAAAAAAAAGAGTCCGTTTTGATAATTGTTAGAAATAGAAAGGGGGGGGGGGGGGTCTTTCTATTTTCAAATGTATTTTTACGTTATTTATTTAGTAAAAAAAAAGGCTATTTTGACACTTTTGTATTTCTACATTTTTCACGGGCTAAAAAAAAGAGTCCGTTTTGATAATTGTTAGAAATAAAAAAAAAGGGGGGGGGGGGATTTTTCTATTTTCAAATGTATTTTTACGTTATTTATTTAGTAAAAAAAAAGGCTATTTTGACACTTTTGTATTTCTACATTTTTCACGGGCTAAAAAAAAGAGTCCGTTTTGATAATTGTTAGAAATAAAAAAAGGGGGGGGGGGGGATTTTTCTATTTTCAAATGTATTTTTACGTTATTTATTTAGTAAAAAAAAAGGCTATTTTGACACTTTTATAGTTCTACATTTTTCACGGGCTAAAAAAAAGAGTCCGTTTTGATAATTGTTAGAAATAGAAAGGGGGGGGGGGGATCTTTCTATTTTCAAATGTATTTTTACGTTATTTATTTAGTAAAAAAAAAGGCTATTTTGACACTTTTGTATTTCTACATTTTTCACGGGCTAAAAAAAAGAGTCCGTTTTGATAATTGTTAGAAATAAAAAAAAAGGGGGGGGGGGGATTTTTCTATTTTCAAATGTATTTTTACGTTATTTATTTAGTAAAAAAAAAGGCTATTTTGACACTTTTGTATTTCTACATTTTTCACGGGCTAAAAAAAAGAGTCCGTTTTGATAATTGTTAGAAATAAAAAAAGGGGGGGGGGGGATTTTTCTATTTTCAAATGTATTTTTACGTTATTTATTTAGTAAAAAAAAAGGCTATTTTGACACTTTTGTATTTCTACATTTTTCACGGGCTAAAAAAAAGAGTCCGTTTTGATAATTGTTAGAAATAAAAAAAGGGGGGGGGGGGGGATTTTTCTATTTTCAAATGTATTTTTACGTTATTTATTTAGTAAAAAAAAGGCTATTTTGACACTTTTATATTTCTACATTTTTCACGGGCTAAAAAAAGAGGCCGTTTTGATAATTGTTGGATTCTAGCTTGTGTGTGGCAGCTAAGTGTCCTGGCTAATCAGTCCAAAGGGAAGAGGGATGAGACCCAGGCGTCGTACTCACCCTTGGCCGGCGCGGTAGAATCCCCCAGGACAGCCGCACAGGTACCCTCCGTCGGTGTTGGAGCAGCCGTAGATGCAGGGGTTGCCGCCCTGCGAGCACTCGTTGACGTCCTGGCAGCCGCCCGCCGACTGTTCGAAGTCGAAGCCCGACGGACACACGCACTTGAAGCTGCCCAGCGTGTTGTAGCAGGAGGCGGAGCCACACATGGCGCCCGACTGGCACTCGTTCTCGTCTGAACGCCACAAAGATGAACAAGTAGTCAGTGTATTACATCCTCATCTCATACGTGCTTTTATTTTGTAGTGTGGAACGTTACAGAAGGTTTGATCGAGTCGAACGGAGAAAAACGCTGTCTGTAAGTTGAAGTGGGGTGGCATTTTTTTTATTTTTGGCGACACCTTGTGGTCACAAAAATTCATGAGCGCAGTAAGTTGAATGACGCGGACACGTTTGTTACTGGACACCTTCTAATAGGCTTCTGACTTGGAGACTTGGAATAAAGAATAAAGTCATAATTACCAAAATGTATCAAAAATATTACAAGAAAAACAATTCAGAATTTAGGGCTAATATGGTTTAGAAAGTTTTCTTTTTCTTTTATAAAGTTGTAATGACCAGATTAATTTATTTAAAACAAACTATTAGGTATGAAAAACACAAACCTATTTATTATTAGTCGTCTAGAATGGATTTATGCTGTCTTCAAGTTGAAGTGGAGTGGTAATTGTAAACAAGCGATCATGTTACTGGATACTTTTTTTAATGTGCGTATATATATTTTTTAAACTTACAATTTTAGGCAAATAACGTTTATAATTACCACAGTAAATAAAATTATTACAAGAAAGAAAATCTGAAGTTAGGGTTAATATGGTTAAGTATTTTTTTTTAACTTTTATATTTTTTAGAATAATGTAGTAATATTACTGGAGAAAATGTGTGAAATTTTAGGCAAATAAAGTCATAATGATTTGTATAAATCAAAAATATTACAAGAAAAAAAATTCTGAATTTACAGGTTTATATTTAAATAATTTTTATTTTACTTTTATATTTCTGGAATAATGTATATACTGTTTATTATTAGAGAAATGTGTATCATTTTAGGCGAATAAAGTCATAAATATCTGTATAAATATGACAAAAACTAACAATTCTGAGTTTAGATCTAATATGGTTGAAAAAGTTTTATTTTACATTTATAAAGTCATAATGACCAGAATAATTTATTTAAAAAAAAAACTATTAGGTACGAAAAACATTATCGTATTTATTATTAACTGTCTGGAATGGACTTATGCTGTCTATAAATTGAAGCGGAGTGGTAATTGTAAACAAGCGATTGAATTGAATGATGCGGACACATTTGTTACTGGATACTTTTTTTTAATACGCTTTTGCCTCGACTTCACACTGTATGTGTATTTTTTTTTTAACTTACAAATTTAGTTAATTAAAGTTTATAATTACCACAGTAAATAAAATAATTACTAGAAAGAAAAATCTGAATATAAGTTTAATATGATTAAGTAAGTTTTTTAAGTTTATATTTCTAGAATAATGTAGTAATATTACTGGAGAAAATGTTTTAAAAGGTGTGTTGTGGACTCACCCTCACACTGTATAATAACATGTGTTGTGGACTCACCCACACACTGTAGTATGAGGTGTGTTGTGGACTCACCCTCACACTGTATTATAACATGTGTTGTGGACTCACCCTCACACTGTATAATAACATGTGTTGTGGACTCACCCACACACTGTAGTATGAGGTGTGTTGTGGACTCACCCTCACACTGTAGTATGAGGTGTGTTGTGGACTCACCCTCACACTGTATTATAACATGTGTTGTGGACTCATCCTCACACTGTATAATGACACGTGTTGTGGACTCACCCTCACACCGTATTAAAACATGTGTTGTGGACTCACCCACACACTGTATTTTGATGTGTGATATGGACTCACCCACACACTGTTTTATAACATGTGTTGTGGACTCACCCTCACACTGTAGTATGAGGTGTGTTGTGGACTCACCCACACACTGTTTTATAACATGTGTTGTGCACTCACCCTCACACTGTATAATGACACGTGTTGTGGACTCACCCTCACACCGTATTATAACATGTGTTGTGGACTCACCCACACACTGTAGTATGAGGTGTGATGTGGACTCACCCTCACACTGTTTTATAACATGTGTTGTGCACTCACCCTCACACTGTATAATGACACGTGTTGTGGACTCACCCTCACACCGTATTATAACATGTGTTGTGGACTCACCCTCACACTGTAGTATGAGGTGTGTTGTGGACTCACCCTCACACTGTAGTATGAGGTGTGTTGTGGACTCACCCTCACACTGTAGTATGAGGTGTGTTGTGGACTCACCCACACACTGTTTTATAACATGTGTTGTGCACTCACCCTCACACTGTATAATGACACGTGTTGTGGACTCACCCTCACACCGTATTATAACATGTGTTGTGGACTCACCCTCACACTGTAGTATGAGGTGTGTTGTGGACTCACCCTCACACTGTAGTATGAGGTGTGTTGTGGACTCACCCTCACACTGTATTATAACATGTGTTGTGGACTCACCCTCACACTGTATAATGACACGTGTTGTGGACTCACCCTCACACCGTATTAAAACATGTGTTGTGGACTCACCCACACACTGTATTTTGATGTGTGATATGGACTCACCCACACACTGTTTTATAACATGTGTTGTGGACTCACCCTCACACTGTAGTATGAGGTGTGTTGTGGACTCACCCACACACTGTTTTATAACATGTGTTGTGCACTCACCCTCACACTGTATAATGACACGTGTTGTGGACTCACCCTCACACCGTATTATAACATGTGTTGTGGACTCACCCACACACTGTAGTATGAGGTGTGATGTGGACTCACCCACGCACTGTATTTTGAGGTGTGTTGTGGACTCACCCTCACACCGTATTATAACATGTGTTGTGGACTCACCCACACACTGTAGTATGAGGTGTGTTGTTTACTCACCCTCACACTGTATTATAACATGTGTTGTGGACTCACCCTCACACTGTATTATAAGGTGTGTTGTGGACTCACCCTCACACTGTATTATAAGGTGTGTTGTGGACTCACCCTCACACTCTATTATAAGGTGTGTTGTGGACTCACCCTCACACTGTATTATAACATGTGTTGTGGACTCACCCACACACTGTATTATAACATGTGTTGTGGACTCACCCTCACACTGTATTATAACATGTGTTGTGGACTCACCCTCACACTGTATAATGACATGTGTTGTGGACTCACCCACACACTGTATTATAACATGTGTTGTGGACTCACCCACACACTGTATTATAACATGTGTTGTGGACTCACCCTCACACTCTATTATAAGGTGTGTTGTGGACTCACCCTCACACTGTATTATAACATGTGTTGTGGACTCACCCTCACACTGTATTATAACATGTGTTGTGGACTCACCCACACACTGTATTATAACATGTGTTGTGGACTCACCCACACACTGTATTATAACATGTGTTGTGGACTCACCCTCACACTCTATTATAAGGTGTGTTGTGGACTCACCCTCACACTGTATTATAACATGTGTTGTGGACTCACCCACACACTGTAGTATGAGGTGTGATGTGGACTCACCATCACACTCTATTATAAGGTGTGTTGTGGACTCACCCACACACTGTATTATAACATGTGTTGTGGACTCACCCTCACACTGTATTATAACATGTGTTGTGGACTCACCCTCACACTGTATTATAAGGTGTGTTGTGGACTCACCCCTCACACTGTATTATAACATGTGTTGTGGACTCACCCCTCACACTGTATTATAACATGTGTTGTGGACTCACCCTCACACTGTTTTATAACATGTGTTGTGGACTCACCCTCACACTGTATTATAACATGTGTTGTGGACTCACCCTCACACTGTATTATAACATGTGTTGTGGACTCACCCTCACACTGTATTATAACATGTGTTGTGGACTCACCCTCACACTGTATTATAACATGTGTTGTGGACTCACCCTCACACTGTTTTATAACATGTGTTGTGGACTCACCCTCACACTGTTTTATAACATGTGTTGTGGACTCACCCTCACACTGTATTATGATGTGTGATGTGGACTCACCCTCACACTGTATTATGAGGTGTGTTGTGGACTCACCCTCACTGTATTGTGACGTATGATGTGGATTCACCCACACACTGTATAATGACATGTGTTGTGGACTCATCCATACACTGTCTTATGAGGTGTGCCGTGGACTCACCCACACACTGGTTCCACTGGTAGTGCTGCACGTAGCCTTGAGGACATCCACAGCGGAAACCGCCCATCATGTTCTGGCAGCCATGTTGGCAGCGGTGGTTGCTGCTGCACTCGTCCACGTCTGTCAATCACACGCCGTCACCTCTCTGCCTGCACCCCCCCCTCACCCCCGCCTGGACTCACCCTCGCACTCCACACCCGACGTGTCTAGGGAGAAGCCCTTGGAGCACTCGCAGTTGAAGCTGCCCGGCGTGTTGACACAAGAGGCCTGGGACCCGCACGCGGTGCTCTGAGCCGTGCACTCGTTGTTGTCTGGGGGGGGGGAGAGAACCAGACTGGGTTAATGGTCTTTGTGGTCCGGGCCAGGACGGCGTGGTGTGACGGGTTCTGACCGATGCACGCCGTTTGATGCTGAGTGAAGCCGGGAGGACACTTGCAGGTGAAGCCGCCGATGGTGTTGACACAAAGGAACTGGCAGTTGTGCTGCTTGCTGGAACACTCGTCCAGGTCTGGGTGGGACAAGGAAAAACACCTTCAAACACCACAAAATATCCTCACAGGACTATTTAGGGATGGAGAAAAATAAAAGAAATGAAAATTTGAGGGCAAAATGAGCAGAATGAATTCAAAAAATATATTTCAGGTTAAGAATTTTTGTCAGAACAAAAAAAGTCATAACTGCAAAAATAAAGCAGAAATATTAGCATAAGAACATTTTATGATATTAGCGGAATAAAGTCATATTTACAACAAAAAAAAGTTTTTTCAGAATTTTAGGTCGTATGGTAGAATAAAGGAAGATGAATAATATTAGAAGGAAAACAACTTGTGATTTTTAGCAAATAAGGTCATCATTTCTAGAATGTAGTGGAAATATTACTGGGAGAAAAATGTAACATTTTAGGGGAATGAAGTCAAATTAACCACAATTAATTTAACAATTCTAAAAAAAGAAACTAATTGTGTTTTTTGGCAAATATTACTAGAAAAAAATGGTATGGTTTAAGGGGAATAAATTCATAATAATTACCGGAATAAAATTAAAATCATTATTGTCTTTATAGACAAATATTTTAAATATTATTGTCTTTATAGTCAAATATCTTACATATTATTGTCTTTATAGTCAAATATCTTACATATTATTGTCTTTTTAGTCAAATATCTTACATATTATTGTCTTTATAGTCAAATATCTTACATTTTATTGTTTTTACAGTCACATATCTTACATTTTATTGTCTTCATAGTTAAATATCTTACATATTATTGTCTTTTTAGACAAATATCTTGCATTATATTGTCTTTTCAGTCAAATATCTTACATATTATTGTCTTTTCAGTCAAATATCTTACATGTTATTGTCTTTATAGTCAAATATCTTACATATTATTGTCTTTTTAGTCAAATATCTTACATATTATTGTCTTTATAGTCAAATATCTTACATTTTATTGTTTTTACAGTCACATATCTTACATATTATTGTCTTCATAGTTAAATATCTTACATATTATTGTCTTTTTAGACAAATATCTTGCATTATATTGTCTTTTCAGTCAAATATCTTACATATTATTGTCTTTTCAGTCAAATATCTTACATGTTATTGTCTTTATAGTCAAATATCTTACATATTATTGTTTTTCTAGTCAAATATCTTACATATTATTGTCTTTATAGTCAAATATCTTAAATATTATTGTTTTTCTATTCAAATATCTTACATATTGTCTTTATAGTCAAATATCTTACATATTATTGTCTTTATAGTCAAATATCTTACATATTGTTTTTCTAGTCAACATCTTACATATTATTGTCTTCATAGTTAAATATCTTACATATTATTATCTTTTTAGACAAATATCTTGCATTATATTGTCTTTTCAGTCAAATATCTTACATATTATTGTCTTTTTAGTCAAATATCTTACATATTATTGTCTTTTCAGTCAAATATCTTACATATTATTGTCTTTTCAGTCAAATATCTTACATATTATTGTCTTTATAGTCAAATATCTTGCATATTATTGTTTTTCTAGTCAAATATCTTACATATTATTGTCTTTTTAGTCAAATATCTTACATATTATTGTCTTTTCAGTCAAATATCTTACATATTATTGTCTTTTCAGTCAAATATCTTACATATTATTGTCTTTATAGTCAAGTATCTTACAAAATATTGTCTTTACAGTTAAATATCTTACATATTATTGTCTTTTCAGTCAAATATCTTACATATTATTGTCTTTTCAGTCAAATATCTTACATATTATTGTCTTTATAGTCAAATATCTTACATATTATTGTTTTTCTAGTCAAATATCTTACATATTATTGTCTTTATAGTCAAATATCTTAAATATTATTGTTTTTCTATTCAAATATCTTACATATTGTCTTTATAGTCAAATATCTTACATATTATTGTCTTTTTAGTCAAATATCTTACATATTATTGTTTTTCTAGTCAACATCTTACATATTATTGTCTTCATAGTTAAATATCTTACATATTATTGTCTTTTTAGACAAATATCTTGCATTATATTGTCTTTTCAGTCAAATATCTTACATATTATTGTCTTTTTAGTCAAATATCTTACATATTATTGTCTTTTCAGTCAAATATCTTACATATTATTGTCTTTTCAGTCAAATATCTTACATATTATTGTCTTTATAGTCAAATATCTTACATATTATTGTTTTTCTAGTCAAATATCTTACATATTATTGTCTTTATAGTCAAATATCTTAAATATTATTGTTTTTCTATTCAAATATCTTACATATTATTGTCTTTTTAGTCAAATATCTTACATATTATTGTCTTTTTAGTCAAATATCTTACATATATTGTCTTTATAGTCAAATATCTTACATATTATTGTCTTTATAGTCAAATATCTTACATATTATTGTTTTTCTAGTCAACATCTTACATATTATTGTCTTTTGAGTGAAATATCTTACATATTATTGTCTTTTCAGTCAAATATCTTACATATTATTGTCTTTTCAGTCAAATATCTTACATATTATTGTTTTTCGAGTCAAATATCTTACAAATTATTGTTTTTCTAGTCAAATATCTTACATATTATTGTCTTTATAGTCAAATATCTTACATATTATTGTGTTTATAGTCACATATCTTACATATTATTGTCTTTATAGTCAAATATCTTACATATTATTGTCTTTATAGTCAAGTATCTTACAAAATATTGTCTTTACAGTTAAATATCTTACATATTATTGTCTTTTTAGTCAAATATCTTACATATTATTGTTGTCTTTCTAGTCAAATATCTTACATATTATTGTCTTTCTAGTCAAATATCTTACAAAATATTGTCTTTACAGTTAAATATCTTACATATTATTGTCTTTATAGTCAAATATCTTACATATTATGGTCTTTATAGTCAAATATCTTACATATTATTGTCTTTATAGTCAAATATCTTACACATTATTGTCTTTATAGTCAAATATCTTACACATTATTGTCTTTATAGTCAAATATCTTACATATTATTGTTTTTCTAGTCAAATATCTTACATATTATTGTCTTTATAGTCAAATATCTTACATATTATTGTCTTTGTAGTCAAATATCTTATATTTCATTGTCTTTATAGTCAAACATCTTACATATTATTGTCTTTTTAGACAAATATCTTGCATTATATTGTCTTTACAGTCAACTATCTTACGTATTATTGTCTTTATAGTCACATATCTTACACATTATAGTCTTTTTAGTCAAATATCTTACATATATTTGTCTTTCTAGTCAAATATCTTCCATATTATTGTCTTCATAGTCAAACATCTTACATATTATTGTCTTTATAGTCAAATATCTTACATATTATTATCTTTATAGTTAAATATCTCACATTTTATTGTCTTTATGGTCAAATATCTTACTTATTATTGTGCTTATAGTCAAATATCTTACATTTTATTGTCTTTATGGTCAAATATCTTACATTTTATTGTCTTTATGATGAAATATCTTACATATTATTGTCTTTATAGTCACATATCTTACATATTATTGTCTTTCCAATCAAATATCTTACATATTATTGTGTTTATAGTCAAAAATCTTACATATTATTGTCTTTACAGTCATATATCTTACATATTATTGTTTTTCTAGTCAAATATCTTACAAATTATTGTTTTTCTAGTCAAACATCTTACATATTATTGTCTTTTTAGCCAAATATCTTACATGTTATTGTCTTTATAGTCAAATATCTTACATATTATTGTTTTTCTAGTCAAACATCTTACATACTGTTTTTATAGTCACATATCTTACATATTATTGTCTTTCCAATCAAATATCTTACATATTATTGTGTTTATAGTCAAAAATCTTACATATTATTGTCTTTACAGTCAAATAGCTTACATATTATTGTCTTTACAGTCAAATATCTTACATATTATTGTTTTTCTAGTCAAACATCTTACATACTGTTTTTATAGTCACATATCTTACGTATTATTGTCTTTCCAATCAAATATCTTACATATTATTGTCTTTCCAATCAAATATCTTACATATTATTGTGTTTAAAGTCAAACATCTTACATATTATTGTCTTTATAGTCAAAAATCTTACATGTTATTGTCTTTATAGTCAAATATCTTACATATTATTTTTTTTCTAGTCAAACATCTTACATATTGTTTTTATAGTCACATATCTTACATATTATTGTCTTTATAGTCAAACATCTTACATATCATTGTCTTTATAGTAAAATATCTTACATAATATTGTCTTTTTAGTCAAATATCGTACATATTATTGTCTTTTTAGTCAAATATCTTACATTGGAATGATTAATAAGTAAATTGACTACTTTAAACGCGTACAAACGTGTGAACGTATGCTCGTTATTCCCAGTAGCTCTGAACAGGAAGTTACAGCCAAGACTTTCAAAACAATGGCTGCTTGGTGTGTGACGACGATGATGATGATGATGACGACAATGATGATGATGAGGATCACCTTTGCAAGTTTTGCCGTCGGGCTGCAGACTGTAGCCCCGAGGACAGGAGCACAGGTAGCTGCCCTCCGTGTTCTTGCACAGGAAGTTACAGGGCTTGGGCGACAGTGCGCACTCGTCCATGTCTGCCGAGCAAACAAAAACAAACAAAATGGCGACAGGAAGTCTTCGCGCGTGTTGGGAAAAAAGGTGATCTTACCGACGCAGGACGTAGCGTGGAAGTCGGTCTTGTAGCCGACGTCACAGTGGCAGCGGAAGGATCCGATGGTGTTGATGCACTGGCCGTGAACACACAGGTCGGGCATCACCTGACACTCGTTGATGTCTGCATGAAAAAGTCTCATTAATTATTTTTGTATGTATTTATTGTCATCCTAATATTCAAACCTTGCTAATAATAGTTATTTGATCAAAACAGTACACAATAACTGAAACTGTCTGCCCCTGCTTGTGCAACATGTTAAGCCTCGCCCTCCGCTGATAATACTACTTGTAGGAAATGTAGCGTATTCGGTGCAGTGGAGGTGTATTAAGTCGTGGGGAGCGGCTCCACACTGTGTACGGACATACCCGGTTAGCGGCTAGCTAACCAAAAGTGTGTGAAGTATCAACCTGAGGGGATCGGGTTTTGTGGTCGTCGTTGGAAGGTGTTGGTCCACACTGGCTGACCACATACTTTTGACCGAGCAATCGGCGTTAGGGGTGGGTGTATCGGTCCAGATCGCGACAGGATCGATACCAAACTGAGTATTGCTCTCAAAATGATACTAATTTTAAGACATTCATACTTTTATTGACGTATGTATGTGTATATATATATATATATATATATATATATATATATATATATATATATACATACATACATATATATATATATATATAGTCTGGTGGGGGAGGGGCCAAGTGTATGACATCAAGAAAAGTATATATATATATATATATATATTTTTTTTTTTAGGAGCTGTTAGAATAATCATGTATAAATACATATATATATATATATATATATATATATATATATATATATATATACATAATCACACAACTTTAGTTTGCTTAAAGTCCGCTGCTGCAGTTATTAGCTATTGTGCTCAAGCTGCATTGTTTCTATCTGTGCAAGGACAAAACTTGGGGTGGCCTCAGCCGCAGATGTTATCTCAGTGACAACCTACAATGCAAATAGTCATGAAAATAAAAGAAAACGCATTGAATGAGAATGTGTGTCCAAACTTCTGGCCTGTACTCTGTGTGTAAAAAAGAAAAAAAAAGAAAAGAAAAAAAAAAAAATATATATATATATATATATATATATACATATATAGCCTAGACTGTGTATGTATAATTTAAATACACCCTTAAAAATGATTTTAGGATTTTTAAACACATATACCTTTTTACCTTTTAAATGTCTTCCTCTTCTTTCCTGACAATTTAAATCAATGTTCAAGTAAATTTATCTTTTTATTGTAAAGAATAATAAATACATTTTAATTTAATTCTTCATTTTAGCTTCTGTTTTTTCGACAAAGAATATTTGTGAAATATTTCTTCAAACTTATTAAAATTGAAAAAAAATCTAGAAAATCCGTAGAATTAAATTTAAATCTTATTTCAAAGTCTTTTGAATTTATTTTAAAATGTTTCGTTCTGGAAAATCTAGAAGAAATAATGATTTGTCTTTGTTAGAAATATAGCTTGGTCCGATTTGTTATATATTCTAACAAAGTGCAGATTGGATTTGAACCTATTTAAAACATGTCATCAACATTCTAAAATTAATCTTAATCAGGAAAAATGACTAATGATGTTCCATTATTTCTTTTTTTTTCTTTTTTCAAAAAGATTCGAATTCGCTATTTTTTCTCTTCATTTTTTTCGGTCGAATTTAGAATTTTAAAGAGTCTAAAGTGAAGATAAACTATGTTTCAAAATGTAATTTCAATTTTTGTCGTGTTTTCTCCTCTTTTAAACCGTTCAATTAAGCGTTTTTTTCATCATTTATTCTCTACAAAAAACCTTCCGTAAAAGTAAAAAAAAATGTACGACGGAATGACGGACAGAAATACTCATTTAAAAAAAATATATATATATATTTATCTATTAAAGGTAAATTGAGCAAATTGGCTATTTCTGGCAACGTATTTAAGTGTGTATCAAACTGGTAGCCCTTGGCATTATTCAGTACCCAAGAAGTAGCTCTTGCTTTCAAAAAGGTTGGTGACCCCTGGTCTAGAATGAAGAAGTGGACTCACCCCTGCCGTCGGTGGTGTATCCGGGCCCCAGAGGACACATCTTCTTGTAGAGGACGGTGCCGGGCAGAGGGCAGAGTTCACACTGGGACCCCCAGCCTCTCCCCGTGTTGCAGCAGCACTCCGACTTGGTCACGCTGTTCCTGTTGGTGGAGGACTGCTGGCACATGGTCTGCAGGGTCTCCATGTAGCAGAAGCCCTTGCGGTTGTCTGCGGGGACACAGAGCCGTCACTTGTGGACTCCTGCTCCACTTCAGGTACCCTCGGCCCTCGCTCTACGTGCCAGGGACCTCTCTTGCGTAGATCATGCCTTCTTTTATTTGTGGCGGGCCAAATGTGTTTACGGGGCTCCTTGGTTGCCAATCAACGAATTATAAAGTCTGTGAATGTAGCATGTAGCATGTAGCATCTCCATACAGGAAGTAACTCATCCTTGGTTGCCAATCAACACAATATAAAGTCTGTCAATGTAGCATGTAGCATGTAGCATGTAGCATTGCCATACAAGATGTAACTCATCCTTGGTTGCCAATCAAAACATTATAAAGTCTGTGACTGTAGCATGTAGCATGTAGCATCTCTATACAGGAAGTAACTCATCCTTGGTTGCCAATCAACACAATATAAAGTCTGTGAATGTAGCATGTAGTATCTCTATACAGGAAGTAACTCATCCTTGGTTGCCAATCAACACAATATAAAGTCTGTGAATGTAGCATGTAGCATCTCTATACAGGAAGTAACTCATCCTTGGTTGCCAATCAACACAATATAAAGTCTGTGAATGTAGCATGTAGTATGTAGCATCTCTATACAGGAAGTAACTCTTCCTTGGTTGCCAATCAACACAATATAAAGTCTGTGAATGTAGCATGTAGCATCTCTATACAGGAAGAAACTCATCCTTGGTTGCCAATCAACACAATATAAAGTCTGTGAATGTAGCATGTAGCATCTCTATACAGGAAGTAACTCATCCTTGGTTGCCAATCAACACAATATAAAGTCTATGAATGTAGCGTGTAGCAATGCCATACAAGAGGTAACTCATCCTTGGTTGCCAATCAACACAATATAAAGTCTGTGAATGTAGCATGTAGCATTGCCATAGAAGAGGTAACTCATCCTTGGTTGCCAATCAACACAATATAAAGTCTGTGAATGTAGCATGTAGCATCTCTATACAGGAAGTAACTCATCCTTGGTTGCCAATCAACACAATATAAAGTCTGTGAATGTAGCATGTAGCATCTCTATACAGGAAGTAACTCATCCTTGGTTGCCAATCAACACAATATAAAGTCTGTGAATGTAGCATGTAGCATGTAGCATTGCCATACAAGAGGTAACTCATCCTTGGTTGCCAATCAAAACATTATTAAGTCTGTGACTGTAGCATTTAGCATGTAGCATCTCCATACAGGAAGTAACTCATCCTTGGTTGCCAATCAACACAATATAATGTCTGTGAATGTAGCATGTAGCATGTAGCATTGCCATACAAGAGGTAACTCATCCTTGGTTGCCAATCAACACAATATAATACTGTGAATGTAGCATGTAGCATGTAGCATTGCCATCCTTGTTTGCCAATCAACACAATGGATAAATCATTTATCCATTTTACCAATTATTACCTTCTTTTACCTTTGCCTACTTCTTTATTTTGCCTTCTTTTAATGTCTAACTGTCTTAAAATACTTTTTTGTAACTTTCTTTTACCTGATTTTGCCTGTCTTTCTTTATTATGTCTTTTTTAATGTCTTAGCTTTTTTTACTTACTTTTTTTACCTTCTTTGACATACTTAATTTACCCATTTTACCAATTATTACCTTCTTTTACCTCTGCCTACTTCTTTATTTTGCCGTCTTTTAATGTCTTACCTTTTTTTAACCTACTTTTATACCTCTTTGACCTTCTTTTTTATAATATTTTTTTACTCATTCTACCAATTATTACCTTCTTTCACCTCATTTTGCCTATTTCTTTCTTTATTTTACTTTATCTTATTTTACCAACTTTTTTTTTTACCTTCTGTAACATACTTTTTATCTATTTTACCAATTATTACCTTCTTTTACTTTTGCCTACTTCTTTATTTTGCCTTCTTTTAATGTCTTACATTTTTTTTACTTTCTTTCTTACCTTCTTTGACATACTTTATTTATCCATTTTACCAATTATTACCTTCTTTTACCTTTGCCCACTTCTTTATTTTGCCGTCTTTTAATGTCTTACCTTATTTTACCTACTTTTATAACTTCTTTGACCTTCTTTTACATACTTTTTTAACCCATTTGACCAATTATTACCTTCTTTTACCTTTTTTTGCGTATGCCTTTTTTTATTTTGCCTTCTTCTAATGTATTACCTTATTTTACTTACTTTTTTGACCTTCTTTAAAATACTTTATTTACCTATTTTACAAATTAAAACCTTCTTTTACCTTTGCCTACTTCTTTATTTTGCCCTCTTTTAATGTCTTACCTTATTTTACCTACTTTTATAACTTCTTTGACCTTCTTTTACATAATTTTTTTTTACCCAATTACCTTCTTTTCCTTTTTTTTGCCTATGCCTTTTTTTATTTTGCCTTCTTCTAATGTATTACCTTATTTTACTTACTTTTTTAACCTTCTTTAACATACTTTATTGACCTATTTTACAAATTAAAACCTTCTTTTACCTTTGCCTACTTCTTTATTTTGCCATCTTTTATTGTCTTACCTTATTTTACCTACTTTTCTACCTTCTTTTACATACTTATGACCTTATTTTACCCACTTGATTTTCCCTGTAGGTCAAAAGCAAATCTATAAATCTACAATTTACTTGATTTTACCTGCTTTTAAGCCTCTTTTACCTTCTTTCACGACTACATTTAAATGTCCTCTTACTACTTCTTACCTTACCGGACTAACGTGTGCTGGGTATTAGTCATGCATGGGAGTGCGCGGTAACCACGGTAACGGGAGGACCACCTGCAGTCCGGGCAGGCTTGCAAACATCTCACCGATGCACTCGGTCCCGGTGGAGCTGGGCTGGAAGCCGTCGTTGCACTCGCAGCTGTAACTCCCCAACGTGTTGACGCAGCGTCCGTTCTTGCAGATTCCGGGTTTGGCTCGGCACTCGTTCAGGTCTGCGGGGCACAGGAGGACATGCAGGGTTTGAGTACAACGTTAAAAAAAAACACACCACTTCTTGCTAAAAGGATTCTTAATGCAGTCATTTCTGTTTTGCCGTAGTCAGAAAGCAGTCTTTGCCATTAAGTTAAATAAGCCAGTTGTTGCGCCGTACAACGTGTTAATACTGTAAGTGTCGCCCTGACTGCACATCAGCTGTTTTATTGCACGTGCATCTTTGTTGCACTGCTCGGTAACACATTTGGCGCTGTTGAAATGGCCGTGTAAAATCGCTAATGCTAATCAGTAGCATGGCTATGGCATATCTAATGTAGATTAGCATCGAGCTAGAGCATTTTAAAAAGTGGATTTTTTTTTTTATTGTACTTTTGTCCGCATGTAAAATTGCAACCTTGTCCTTGTTTTTTTTCCCCGTCAAGTGATAAAGTGATTTATTTACATACAATAGTAAAACAATACTCAACATTCTTAGTCCTAGTCAAAAGTACTAAAACATGTAACGCCGTTTAATAATCGTCTAGGGTTGAAATATTATCTTTCTTTGTATGACTTAAAAGAAAATGACAATAAAATAATGGACAAAAAATGATAAAAAAGTACATTTAATAGTAAGGGTTATACCAAAAAGTGAGTTGTTTTTTTAAATTATATTAAGTGCCTTATTAATTAATATAATTTTATTATATTTTTCAAAATTTATATTTTTCTATATATTTGTATTTTTTATTGTTAATAATTTCTTTAAAAAAACATATATAGCATGAAATAATTTTAACATGTTTTACTAAAAACATTCATTTTTGTTTTTTATATTTAAAATTATTATTACTTGTATCTTTTTTTTTGTTTCTGTACCATTCTATGTACTTGTAATTTGTTAAATTTTGTTAATGATATTTTAAATACTTTACATCAAAATATTGTAATGAAATAATGTTTAGAGGTGTGGAAAAATCCCTAATGCTAACCAGTAGCATGTCTATGGCATATCCCATGTATATTAGCATCGAGCTAGCGCATTTTAAAAAGTGGCGTCTTTTTAGAGTTGACACATGATGTTTATTTGTACGACCAATAATACAATTACAATAAAATCATGGAAAATAACAGTAATATACAATCAATTGTAAAGGTTTTACTAAAGAGATTTAATGCTTTTTCAAATTAAATTCAGTTTTTTTATTAATATATATATTTTCTGTGTAACTAGTATTATTTGTATTTTTTATTTTACTGTTAACAATTTATACAAAACTATTATTAAAGCATGAAATAATGTAAATAATACATCACATAAATAAGGTGGTATTTACTCAAAACGTCATTCATTTGTGATTTTATTTGTAGTATTTTTATGTTGGTATTTTTTTATATTTACATTTTTTTTATACATTTGTAATTAGTTGTATTGTTAATGACATTCCTAATACTTTATATCAAAATATTATATCACAGTATTAAATAATGACTGGAGGTGTTGAAATTGCTAATGCTAATCATTAGCATGTCTATGGCATATCCCATGTAAATTAGCATCCGGGCTAGCGCATTTGGAAAAGTGGAGCTTTATTGTATTTTGGATCATTTGTTTTTTTTGATCAGACATGTTTGCTTCGTTGACATGGAGAATGGTAAATGTATGTGCTGAGTCCTTGTTTGGTCGTCAAGGGTTTGATTCAGGACCAGGTCTGAAACCGGGCAACAAAAGTCTGTAATCTGGTACTTTGCAAAGGCTGTGACTACTTACACTACGTACAGGTGAGTTTGTTTGTGTCTTATTTTTAATAAATTAGCATTTTTTATTTTTTGGAACTTTTCACATTGTCATTATGGGTTATTGTGTGAAGAATTTTGAGGACAAGTATATAAATATTCAATTTTGAAATAAGGCTGTAATATAACAAAATGTGGAAAGAGCTGTTAATACTTTTATACTTTTTTTTTTACCCATTTGACCAATTATTACCTTCTTTTACCTTAATTTGCCTACTTTTATACCTTCTTTGACTTTCTTTTACATACTTTTTTACCCATTTTATCCAATTATTACCTTTTTTTTACCTTTACCTACTTCTGTATTTTGCCTTCTTTTAATGTTTTACCTTATTTTACCTACTTTTTATCTTGGTTTTTACCTTCATTTACCTCCATGTTTCCCTCCTTATTACATTTTTTCCCCACTTATTTTTTATTCTATCTACTTCTTACCTTATTTTACCGACTTTTTATTTTCTTTTTAAAATGATTTCCTTTATTTTTTTCCTTCTTTTATCTACTTTTTACCATATTTTACCTACCTTTTACATTCTTTGACCTTATTTACATACCTACTATTGTACTTTACCTACTTTTTACCTTCTTTGACCTTTTCTTTACATCCTTTTTTTTAACCCAATTGACCACTTATTACTTAGTTTTGCCTTCTTTTAATGTCTTACCTTATTTTATGTATTTTTATACCTTCTTTGACTTTTTTTGCATACTTTATTTACCCATTCAACCAATTATTACTTTATTTTACCTTTGCCTACTTCTTTATTTTGCCTCATTTTAATGTCTTACCTTATTTTATCTACTTTTATATGTTTTTCTTACCCTTTTTTTTTTACATACTTTTTTACTCATTTGACCAATTATTACCTTCTTTTACTTTTGCCTACTTCTTTATTTTGCTTTCTTTTAATGTCTTCCTTTATTTTACCTACTTTTATCTTCTTTTTTTTTTTTTACCTTTTTCGAACTTCATTTACCTCCATGTTTACCTCCTTATTACCTTCTTTTCCCCACTTTTTACATTATTTTTTATTCTATCTAGTTTTTACCTTATTTTACCGACTTTTTATCTTCTTTTTCAAATGTTTTTCTTAATTTTTTCCTTCTTTTATCTACTTCTTACCTGATTTTACCTACCTTTTACAATTTTTGACCATCTTTACATACCTATGATTGTAGCTACTTTTTGCCTTCTTTGTCCTTTTTTAAATACTTTTTTTTTACCAATTTGACCAATTATTACCTTCTTATTTTACCAAATTTTGCCTTTTTTAATTTTACCTACTCTTATATGTTTTTACATACTTTTTACCCAATTGACCAATTATTACCTTCTTTTACTTTTGCCTACTTCTTTATTTTGCCTCATTTTAATGTCTTACCTTATTTTATCTACTTTTATACGTTGTTTTTTTTTACATATTTTTTTCCTCATTTTACCAATTATTACCTTCCTTTTTTTACCTTTGCCTACTTCTTTATTTTGCCTTCTTTTAATGTCTTCCCTTATTTTACCTACTTTTTATCTTCTTTTTTTATTAAATTTTTTGAACTTCATTTACCTCCACGTTTACCTCCTTATTACCTTCTTTTCCCCACTTCTTACATTATTTTTTATTCTATCTACTTCTTACCTTATTTTACCGACTTTTTACCTTCTTTTTCAAATGTTTTCCTTAATTTTTCCTTCTTTTATCTACTTATTACCTGATTTTACCTACCTTTTACATTGGCCTACTTCTTTATTTTGCCTCATTTTAATGTCTTACCTTATTTTACCTACTTTTATATGTTGTTGTTTTTTTACATACTTTTTTTTACCCATTTTACCAATTATTACCTTCTTTTACCTTTGCCTTCTCCTTTATTTTGCCTCATTTCAATGTCTTACATTATCTTATTTTACCTACTTTTATACGTTTTACATACTTTTTACCCATTTGACCAATTATTACCTTCTTTTACTTTTGCCTACTTCTTTATTTTGCCTCATTTTAATGTCTTACCTTATTTTACCTACTTTTACACGTTTCTTTTTTTTACATACTTTTTTTACCCGTTTTAACCAATTATTACCTTTTTTTACCTTTGCCTTCTCTTTTATTTTGCATAATTTTAATGTCTTACCTTATTTGACCTATCTGGTATTGAGCAAAGGCTGTGACTACTTCCATTGGAAGTACAAGCAATTTTTAAATTTGTATTTATTTTTAATAAATTAACATTTGTTTTACTTCTCACATTGTCATTATGGGTTATTGTGTGTAGAATTTTGAGGACAATTGTACATTTATTCCATGCTGAAATAAGGCTGTGAGATAATCAAATGTGGAAAAAGCTGTAAATACTCTCTGAATGCACCGTAGACACCAAATGTGATACCGGTGGTCCCGCCTCCACCCACAGAGACAAAAATACAAATTGATCTCTGGGAAAAGTGCAAAGGCGGCCGTATACGTGCTTCCTCACCCATGCATCCCTCTCCGTCGGGCCGGCGCTGCATGCCGGGCGGGCAAATACACATGAAGGTCCCGATCAGGTTCTTGCAGGTCATCCCCTTGGACTCGCAGTCATCCAGACCCTCGGAACACTCGTCCTGGTCTGGCGGAGGAACCAGAAAGGTCATTAAACACACGGTGGCTGCGGCGGCGGCGGCGTGGCGTCCTCACCTCGACACATGCGCTGGTCGTCCCGCAGCACGTAGCCGGCGGGACACATGCACTCGTACGCGCCGAAGGTGTTGACGCAGCGGAAGGCGCACAGCAGGGGGTTCTTGGAGCACTCGTTGATGTCTGCAGACAGGAAGCGAGAACGCTTATTGGCATCTTGTTATTGAAAAAAAATTTAAAAAAATGGAGGTGTGGATGGCAAACCTTCGCAGGTCATCATGGGTCCTGGTTCGAATCCCTCCTGGCACGAACACTCGAAGCCTCCAACCACGTTGGTGCAGGTTCCGTTCCCACACGGGTTCCCGATGGAACACTCGTCGGTGTCTGCAGGGATGATGGACGTCAACAACGAGCTTTTCCTTCTTTTAGGATGACATCTAAACGCCACTCTTAGTCCAAAGTCCAAACATATGTGATGTACTTTCTTCATGAATTATATTGACTTGTAATAATAGTAATAATTAAATAATGGGAAAAAAGGAAAATAAAAATAATAAACAATTAATACTAAAAATATGTTTTGTTATGCTTTTAAAATGATATCCAGTGTTCTAAGACTGACATTTTCTGTGATTTAACATTTATTTTTTTATTTTACTGTTAATAACTTATATAAAAGTATTTAATAAAGTTAATCATAAATCATTTAAATAAAGATAGTTTTTGCTCAAATTGTATTTTTATTTTTTATGTGCTTTTATTTTTGTATTTCTACTTTTCTGTGTATTTTTAAGTAGTTTTTTTTAATTTATACTGTTAAATTATACATAAATATGATCAAATAAATAATGGTAAGACATCACAAGCTACTAAGTACTCGAAAACATTGTTTATTCTTGTAGTTTTTTTTACTGTCGTTATTTTTGAATGCCTTTATTTCTGTATTTTTCAACTGCTTGGCTGAAGGACTTTACATCCATCCATCCATCCATTTTCTGCCGCTTATTCCCGTTCGGGGTCGCGGGGGGCGCTGGCGCCTATCTCAGCTACAATCGGGCGGAAGGCGGGGTACACCCTGGACAAGTCGCCACATCATCACAGGGCCAACACAGATAGACAGACTCTTTACATTCGCTACATAAATGAATATGTATTTTTTTGTATTTATACTTTTCTATGTATTTTTAATTAGTTGATTTTTTTAAATTATACAATTCATAATTTAGTTTTTTAATTATACTGTTAATGTATTATTGTGTGTGTGTATATATATATATATATATAAATATATATATATATAATTTAGTTTATTTATACTGTTAATGTATATATATATATATATTACATATATATATATTAATACATTTACAGTATAAATAAGCTAAATTATGAACTGTATCACATAATATTTATATATAAATATATATAACGTATATATATATATATACACACATATTATTTAGTATAGTGTTTTAACTATACTGTATGTATATATACTGTAAATATATATATATATATTTACAGTATAATCAAAAAAACTAAACTAACTACAATAAATTGAGAAATATAAATACATAAAATAAAAGCACATTACCTAATACCTTTATTTATGTCATATATTGACATAATGTTATTATAACACTATAAATATATATATATTATGTGCTTTTACTATTGTATATTTTGTATTTATTCCCTTAATTAGTTTAGTTATTTAATTATATTGTTTATCTATAAAAATATGATGAAATAAACATATTATTTATTTAGTTTTTATTTTCATTATGCTTGAATGTGCTATTATGCCTTTTTTCTGTATTTACATTCTTTGATTTATTTATAAAAACATTTTTAAATTATACTATTAAGTATTATTTTGAAATAGTTAGCAGGTATTCAAAAACATTATTTCAGTATTTGTTTTTATTATTTTTGAATGTGCTTTTATTATGTATTGTTTTGTATCACATTTTTCTGTGTGTTTTCATTAGTTTAGTGTTGAATGATACTGTTGATATGTCCCGTGGAAGTAGTGTAGTGGGCTCCTGCAGACAAATGTGGGCTCTTACCGATACAGTTGACTCCGGTGTAGTCCAGGTTGTATCCAAAGGGACATTCGCAGCGGAACGATCCATCAGTGTTGATGCAGATACCATTCTGGCAGATACCTGGGTTGTCCAGACACTCGTTCATGTCTGCAGGACAACAAAGTGGTATCTTCATCTTCATATTTCATCTTCATCTTCATCTTCATGTTTATATTCACATTCATGTTTATATTCACATTCATGTTTGTATTCACATTCATGTTTGTATTCCTGTTTATATTCATGTTCATATTCATGTTTATGTTCATGTTTATATTCATGTTCATATTTATGTTCATGTTTATATTCATGTTAATTTTTATATTCATGTTAATTTTTGTATTCATGTATATATTTATGTTCATGTTTATATTCATGTTCATATTCATGTTTGTTCATGTTTATATTTATGTTAATGTTTATATTTATATTCACTTTTATATTCATGTATATATTCATTTTCATGATTATGTTCATGTTTATAGTCATGTTTATATTTATGTTCATGTTTATATTCAGGCACATGTTTATATTTATGTTAATTTTTATATTCATGTATAAAGTCATGTTCATGTTTATATTCATGTTCACATTCATGTTCATGTTTATATTGATGTTTGTGTTTATGTTCATATTCATGTTTATATTTATATTTATGTTCATGTTTATATTCATGTTGATAGTCATGTTTGTGTTCATGTTTATATTCATGTTCATATTCATGTTTATATTTATGTTCATGTTTATATTCATGTTCATTTTTATATTCATGTTCATTTTTAGATTCATGTATATATTTCTGTTCATGTTTATATTCATGTTCATATTTATGTTTGTTCATGTTTATATTTATGTTAATGTTTATATTTATATTAATTTTTATATTCATGTTCATTTTTATATTCATGTATATATTTATGTTCATGGTTATATTCATGTTCATATTCATGTTTTTTCATGTTTATATTTATGTTAATGTTTATATTTATATTCATTTTTATATTCATGTATGTATTCATTTTCATGATTATGTTCATGTTTATATTTGTGTTCATATTCATGTTTATATTCATGTTCTTATTCATATTCTTATTCATATTCATGTTCATGTCTATATTCATGTTCATGTTTATATTTATGTTCATGTTTATATTTATGTTCATGTTTATATTCAGGCACATGTTTATATTTATGTTAATTTTTATATTAATGTATAAAGTCATGTTCATGTTTATATTCATGTTCACATTCATGTTCATGTTTATATTGATGTTCGTGTGTATGTTCATATTCATGTTTATATTCATGTATATATTCATGTTCATGTTTATATTCATGTTCATGTTTATATTCATGTTCATATTCATGTTTATATTCATGTTCATATTGATGTTTATATTCATGTTCATGTTAATATTCCTTTTCATGTTTATGTTCATGTTTATATTTATGTTCATACTTATATTTATGTTTATATTAATGTTCATGTTTATGTTCATATTCATGTTAAAATTTATGTGCATGTTTATATTCATGTTCATGTTTATATTTATGTTAATGTTCATGTTTATATGTATGTTCATATTCATGTTTATATTTACTTTCATGTTTATATTCATGTATATATTCATGTTCATGTTTATATTCATATTTATATACATGGTCATGTTTATATTCATATTCATGTTTATTTTCATGTTTATATTAATGGCCGTGTTTATATTTATGTTCACATCCATGTTTATATTCATGTTTATATTGATGTTCATGTTTATATTCATGTTTATATTGATGTTCATGTTTATATTATTGTTCATATTCATGTTCATGTTCATATTCGTGAAGTAATGCGGACTCTGTATCGATCCGTTGTGGTGAAGAAGGAGCTGAGCCGGAAGGCAAAGCTCTCAATTTACCGGTCGATCTACGTTCCCATCCTCACCTATGGTCATGAGTTTTGATTTATGACCGAAAGGATAAGATCACGGGTACAAGCGGCCCAAATGAGTTTGGGTCTGTCCCTTAGAGATAGGGTGAGAAGCTCTTCCATCCGGGAGGAACTCAAAGTAAAGCCGCTGCTCCTCCACATGGAGAGGAGCCAGATGAGGTGGTTCGGGCATCTGGTCAGGATGCCACCCGAACGCCTCCCTAGGGAGGTGTCCAACCGGTAGGAGGCCACGGGGAAGACCCAGGACACGTTGGGAAGACTATGTCTCCCGGCTGGCCTGGGAACGCCTCGGGATCCCCCGGGAAGAGCTAGACAAAGTGGCCGAGGAGAAGAAAGTCTGGGCTTCTCTGCTTAGGCTGCTGCCCCCGTGATCCCACCTCGGATAAGCAGAAGAAGATGGATGGATGGATGGTTTATATTCTTATTTATATTCATATTCATGTTTATATTTATGTTCATGTTCACTAATCGTTTAATGATTGTAAATTCTAAGAATGTATCAAATATGAATGTAAAGCAAACAGGTCAAATGGAGTAAAAGAGGTCAAAAGAAGGTAAGAGAAGTGAATTCAAGGTTGAACAAATGCGGAAAAAGGTCAACAGAAGATGAAGTTAGGCTAACAGAAAGGTAAAACAAGGTAAATAAAAGGTGAAATGAGGTCAAATAAAAGTTTAATATAAGGTTAAACAAGGTAAAAAGATGGTAAAGGTAGTATAAAAAAGGTAAAATAAGATAAATAAAAAGTGAATTAACACAATAAAAATTAAATACAAGGTATATATATATATGTATATATGCATTTTTACTGTCTGTTTACCATTTTTTATTTTTCATTTACCTTGTATATATATATATATATATATATATATACAAGGTAAATGAAAGATAAAAAATGGTAAACAGAAAGTAGATAATGTTGTAAGAAAGTTAAAAAGAATGTAAAACAAAGTTTAAAAAGGAATATGGAAGGCAAAACAAGGTAAAACGATGGTTTAGGTAGTATAAAAAAGGTAAAATAAGTTAAATAAAAAGTGAAATAAAACAATAAAAAATAAATACAAATTATATATATATATACATATATATATATAAAAAGGTAAATTAAAGATAAAAATGTTAAACAGACAGTAAATAAGGTTGTAAGAAAATTAAAAAGAAAGTAAAACAATATTTAAAAAGAAATATAGAAGGCAAAATAAGGTAAACGACAGTCAAAAAAGGTCAATGAAAGAAACCAAAGAAACAAATCCACAGTTGACTCGATTACTAAAACTGTCCATAGCTGCAGCCCTAGGGACTTTTATTTTGAAATTCCATCCATCCATTTTCTACCGCTTATTCCCTTTTGAGGTGGCGGGGGGCGCTGGTGCCTATATCCGCTACAATCGGGCGGAAGGCGGCGTACACCCTGGACAAGTCGCCACCTCATCACAGGGCCAACACAGATAGACAGACAACATTCACACTCACATTCAAGTTGTCAGAATAAAAGTTGTCACTCACCTTCGCGAGCGTTGCCTGGTCCTGGCAGCGCTCCGTGGCCGTAAGGACATAAAGTGTTGAAGGCGGCTGGAAAACACCAATAAAACATCACTTTTATGACTTTACCGATGTCACCTGTTGTTGCTGTTGTGAGGCGTTAAGGGCAGTATTGAAAATAATACACAATAACCACTAATTAGGTCATTTGTTCATGGGTTTACTCATTTTATTTTGTTGGACAACATTATATCATGCAAAAAGTATTGAAATATTAAAATGTTGAAAAGTTAAAAGAAGGTTTGACGTATCCGTCACGACAAAAACTCAAAAGTCGCTTTCTCCTGAACGCAACGTCAAAGTTGCTGTGTTGTCCAACACTGCCCCCCGGTGGTCAGCTGCTGCACAACACCCATCCTCCAGTACTGTGTGTCTTCTGAGCCATGATATCATGCGATATCGTTACACCTTATCGGTATCGATATTGTGACTCGATTATCACTATTAATCCATTAAACTGGACATTAATAATCACCGGCTTTATTTTTATTGTGTAATATTGCTGCCACTTTCTTAATTGTTGTCATTATAAAAGTCGATTGTGTTGTTTTCAGAGCAATTTAATGCTAATAATGTTACTAAAAAAAATTTCATGCATTTAATATTTTATCATGCACACATTTTTTTTTTTTTTTTTTTAATATATGTTCAATCAGTTCAAGTTCAATTAAATTGGTGGACATTTCCCTAACCTTTTGCCAAAATGTCCGATATATTTTTGTTTTTAATGTTTTTCTTTTGTTTTTGTTTTAAATGTCCTACCAATTTTGTGAGGAATTAAGTTTTCAAAGAAAAAAGTTTTAGGTTTGTGAGGAAACATTCCTAGAAATTTAGCGAAAGAAAAAGGCGTACAGGTTTTGTGAGAAATAAAGTTATGTTCATTTTCAGAGAATTAAAGTTTTATTTTGCGATTAACTAATCAAGTAAGAAAAAAGTTTCACTGATTTAGTGAAGAAGAAAGTTTGACTAATTTAGTGAATATAAAAGTTTGACTAATGTAATGAAAAAAAAGTTTTACTACTTACGTGAAGAAACAAGTTTTACTAATTTAATAAAGAGAAAAGTTTGATTAATTCAATGAAGAAAAAAGTTGTACTAATTTAGTGAAGAAAAAAAAGTTTAATAATTGAAGATAATGAAAAAAAAGTTTGACTAATTTAGTGAAGAAAAAAGTTTTACTAATTAAGTGAGGGTAAAAGTTTAACAAAATTAACGAAGAAAAAAGTTTTACTTATTTATTAAAGAGAAAAGTTTGATTAATTAAATGAAGAAAAAAGTTGTACTAATTTAGTGAAGAAAATTTTTTTAATAATTGAAGATAATGAAGAAAAGTTTGACTAATTTAGTGAATATAAAAGTTTGACTAATGTAACGAAGAAAAAAGTTTTACTAATTACGTGAAGAAAAACGTTTTACTAATTTAATAAAGAGAAAAGTTTCATTAATTTAATGAAGAAAAAAGTACTAATTTAGTGAAGAAAAAAATTTTAATAATTGAAGATAATGAAAAAAAAGTTTGACTAATTTAGTGAAAAAAAAGTTTGACTAATCAAGTGAAGAAAAAAGTTTTACTAATTAAGTGAGGGTAAAAGTTTAACTAAATTAACGAAGAAAAAAGTTTTACTTATTTAATAAAGAGAAAAGTTTGATTAATTTAATGAAAAAAAAGTTGTACTAATTTAGTGAAGACATTTTTTTTAATAATTGAAGATAATGAAGAAAATTTTGACTAATTTAGTGAAGAAAAAAGTTTGACTAATCAAGTGAAGAAAAAAGTTTTACTAATTAAGTGAAGAAAAAAGTTTTACTAATTTAATGAAGAAAAAAGTTTTACGTTTTTAGTGAAGAAAAAAGATTTACTAATTATGTGAAGAAAAAAGTTTGACTAATCAAGTTAAGAAAATTTTTTTTACTAATTAAGTGAAGAAAAAAGTTTGACTAATCAAGTGAAGAACATTTTTACTAATTTAGTGAAAGAAAAAATTTTACTAATTAAGTGAAGATAAAAGTTTTACTAATTTAATGAAGAAAAATGCTTCACTAAATAAGTGAAGAAAAAAGTTTTACTAATTAAATAAAGAAAAAAGTTTTCTTAATTAAGTGAAGAAAAATGTTTTACTAATTATGTGAAGAAAACATTTTTACTAATCAAGTGAAGACATTTTTTTAAATTAAGTGAAGAATTCTTTTTCACTAATTAAGTGAAGAATAAAGTTTTACTAAGTAAATATAATGGAAAAAAAAAGTTTGACTAATCAAGTGAAGAAAAAAGTTTGACTAATCAAGTGAAGAAAAATTTTACTAATTTAGTGGAGGAAAAAAGTTTGACTAATTAAGTGAAGATAAAAGTTTTACTAATTTAATGAAGAAAAATGTTTTACTAATTAAGTGAAGAAAACTTTTACTAATTAAGTAAAGAAAAACATTTGACTAATTAAGTGAAGATAAATGTTTTACTAATCATGTAAAGAAAAAAGTTTTACTAATCGAGTGAAGACATTTTTTTATTAAGTGAAGAAAAATGTTTGACTAATTTAGTGAAGAAATAAGTTTGACTAATCAGGTGAAGAAAAAAGTTTGACTAATCAAGTGAAGAAAAATTTTACTAATTTAGTGAAGGAAAAAAGTTTTACTAATTACGTGAAGAAAATTTTATACTAATTTAAGGAAGGAAAAAGTTTGACTAATTAAGTGAAGATAAAAGTTTTACTAATTATGTGAAGGAAAACGTTTTACTAATTAAATAAAGAAAAATGTTTTACTAATTAAGTGAATCAAAATGTTTTACTAATTATGTGAAGAAAAAAGTTTTACTAATCAAGTGAAGAAAAATGTTTTACTAATTATGTGAAGAAAAGAGTTTTACTAATCAAGTGAAGACTTTTTTTGTTAATTAAGTGAAAAAAATGTTTCACTAATTAAGTGAAGAAAAATGTTTGACTAATTTAGTGAAGAAAAAAGTTTGACTAATCAAGTGAAGAAAAATTTTTACTAATTTAGTGAAGGAAAAAGTTTTACTAATTAAGTGACAATGAAAGTCTTACTAATTTATTGAAGAAAAAAGTTTTACTAAAATTACGTGAAGAAAATGTTATACTAATTTAAGGAAGGAAAAAGTTTGACTAATTAAGTGAAGATAAAAGTTTTACTAATTTAATGAAGAAAAATGTTCCACTAATTAAGTGAAGAAAACTTTTACAAATTAAGTAAAGAAAAAAGTTTTACTAATTAAGTGAAGATAAATGTTTTACTAATCATGTAAAGAAAAAAGTTTGACTAATCAAGTGAAGACATTTTTTTTATTATGTGAAGAAAAATGTGACTAATTTAGTGAAGAAAAAAGTTTGACTAATCAAGTGAAGAAAAAAGTTTGACTAATCAAGTGAAGAAAAATTTTACTAATTTAGTGAAGGAAAAAGTTTTACTAATTAAGTGACAATAAAGGTCTCACTAATTTATTGAAGAAAAAAGTTTTACTAATTACGTGAAGAACATTATATACTAATTTAAGGAAGGAAAAAGTTTGACTAATTAAGTGAAGATAAAAGTTTTACTAATTTAATGAAGAAAAATGTTCCACTAATTAAGTGAAGAAAACTTTTACTAATTAAGTAAAGAAAAAAGTTTTACTAATTAAGTGAAGAAAAATGTTTTACTAATTATGTGAAGAAAAAAGTTTTACTAATCAAGTGAAGACATTTTTTTATTAAGTGAAGAAAAATGTTTGACTAATTTAGTGAAGAAAAAAGTTTGACTAATCAAGTGAAGAAAAAAGTTTGACTAATCAAGTGAAGAAAAATTTTACAAATTTAGTGAAGGAAAAAGTTTTACTAATTAAGTGACGATAAAAGTCTTACTAATTTATTGAACAAAAAAGTTTTACTAACTATGTGAAGAAAATGTTATACTAATTTAAGGAAGGAAAAAGTTTGACTAATTAAGTGAAGATAAAAGTTTTACTAATTTAATGAAGGAATTTTTTTTACTAATTAAGCGAAGAAAACTTTTATTAATTAAGTAAAGAAAAAAGTTTTACTAATTATGTAAAGAAAAAAGTTTTACTAATCAAGTGAATACATTTTTTCTATTAATTAAGTGAAGAAAAATGTTTCACTAATTAAGTGAAAAATAAAGTTTTACTAATCAAGTGAAGAAAAAGTTTAAGTAATTTAATGAAGACATTGTTTTTTACAAATTTAGTGAAAAAAAACGTTTTACTAATTTAGTGAAAACATTTTTTCACTCTCGTTTCAAGCTAGCTCAGCGATTATCACGCCTTCTTCTCGACGTGTAACATGTTTAGCACCGTCCTGCGGTTGTCCAGTGAAAAAAATAATTCTCAGAAGATATGTAGCACAATAGAGATTTTTTGAGCTATGGAGCGGCTCCACACTGTGTATAGACAGAAGATATGTAGCACAATAGAGATTTATTGAGCTATGGAGCGGCTCCACACTGTGTATAGACAGAAGATATGTAGCACAATAGAGATTTATTGAGCTATGGAGCGGCTCCACACTGCGTATGGACATGTGTATTGATGGATGCTTGATGTGTGTTTGACCTGGGCTAGAAACGATGGGTGTGTGTGTGTGTGTGTGTGTGTGTGTGTGTGTGAGAGTACCTTCCGTCTCGCGAGGGCAGAGCTCACAAGGAAGGCCCCATCCCTCCCCCGGCATCTTGCTGCAGCAGCACTTGGCCTTGGTGGTGTTGAAGGCCTTGGGCACGGAACACTTGCCCGCCTCGAACTTGGTGAAGCAGAAACTCTCCCGCGTGTCTGCGGGGAACAAAGCGCTGACGGTTACAAAAAAAAAAAAGGAGAAAAAAACGGCGAGCCTGGTCTCACCGTAGCAACGACGTTTGTTGTCGGAGAGCACGAAGCCCGGCTGGCAGGTGCACTGGAAGCTGCCGGGCGAGTTGGTGCAGGTGCCGAACTGGCACAGGTTGGGTTCCACCTCGCACTCGTTGATGTCTGCCGAGGAAGAAGACGGCACTGGAATACTTTTTCTTCAAACGAAATACCCCAGAAATCTAGGATGGGAATGGCTACCCAACTCAGTACTTTTATAGGCACCGGCCGAACTCTGTCGGTATTTACGGGTACTGATCTCAAATCAAAACCGTGCCGTATTCGAGTACTGAACACCGTACTTTTGTAGGAACTGACCAAATTTTGTTATGTATTCATTTTGTGAAAAAAAGGTGTACTATGTCTGTGAAAAAGGGTGTATTATATTTGTGAAAAAAGGTGGACTATATCTGTGGAAAAAAGTGTACTCATTCTGTGAAAAAAGGTGTATGCGTTTTATGAAAAAGGGTGTACTTTGTTTGTGAAAATAGGTGGACTCCTTTTGTGAAAAAAGTTGTATGCATTTTGTGAAAAAAGGATTACTATGTCTGTGAAAAAAGGTGTACTCGTTTTGTGAAAGAGGGTGTACTATGTTTATGAAAAAAGGTGTACTTTGTTTGTGAAAAAAGGTGTACTATGTCTGTGGAAAAAAGTGTACTCATTCTGTGAAAAATGGTGTATGCATTTTATGAAAAAGGGTGTACTTTGTGAAAATAGGTGGACTCCTTTTTGTGAAAAAAGTTGTATGCAATTTGTGAAAAAACCTGTACTATGTTTGTGAAAAAAGGTGTACTCGTTTTGTGAAAGAGGGTGTACTATGTTTATGAAAAAGGTGTACTTTGTTTGTGAAAAAAGGTGTACTATGTCTGTGGAAAAAGGTGTACTGATTCTGTGAAAAATGGTGTATGCATTTTATGAAAAAGGGTGTACTTGGTGAAAATAGGTGGACTCCTTTTGTGAAAAAAGTTGTATGCATTTTGTGAAAAAAGGTGTACTATGTCTGTGAAAAAAGGTGTACTCGTTTTGTGAAAGAGTGTGTACTATGTTTATGAAAAAAGGTGTACTTTGTTTGTGAAAAAGGGTGTATTATGTTTGTAAAAAAAAGGTGCTCATTTTGTGAAAAAGGGTGTATTCCATCCATTTTCTACCGCTTATTCCCTTTCGGGGTTGCGGGGGGCGCTGGCGCCTATCTCAGCTACAATCGGTATTATGTTTGTAAAAAAAGGTGTACTCATTTTGTGAAAAAGGGTGCACTATGTTTGTAAAAAAAGGTGTACTCATTTTGTGAAAAAGGGTGCACTATGTTTGTGAAAAAAGGTGTACTGTGTTTGAAAAAAGGTGTACAATGTTTGTGAAATAGAGTGTACTATGTGTGTGAAAAAGGGGGGTCTATACCTGTGAAAAAAGGTGAACTATGTTTGTGAAAAAAGGTGTACTATGTTTGTAAAAAAAGTGTACTATGTGTGTAAAAAAAGGTGTACTGTGTCAGCAGAAAAAAGGTGTACTATGTTTGTGAAAAAGGGTGTACTATGTTTGTGAAAAGAAGGTTTACCCGTTTTGTGAAAAAGGATGTATTATGTTTGTGAAAAAAGGTGGAATCCTTTTTTGAAAAGGGTGTACTATGTTTTTTAAAAAAGGTTTACTCGTTTTGTGAAAAAGGATGTACTATGTTTGTGAAAAAAGGTGCACTATGTATGTGAAAAAGGGTGTACTTTGTTTGTGAAAAAGGGTGTATTATGTTTGTAAAAAAAGGTGTAATATGTTTGTGAAAAAGGGTGCACTATGTTTGTGAAAAAAGGTGTACAATGTTTGTGAAATAGAGTGTACTATGTGTGTGAAAAAGGGTGGTCTATACCTGTGAAAAAGGGTGAACTATGTTTGTGAAAAAAGGTGTACTATGTTTGTGAAA
>NC_084632.1:5622464-5637464 GCF_033978795.1 Nerophis ophidion
GTACGAAGACAAAATAGGAAGCACACCAAGCTGCTTGCCTATTGTAAATTCACTCTTCCCTGGGGGTGGCATAGCTCGGTTGGTAAAGTGGCCGTGCCAGCAACTAGAGGGTTGCAGGTTCGATTCCCGCTTCCGCCATCCTAGTCACTGCCGTTGTGTCCTTGGGCAAGACACTTTACCCACCTGCTCCCAGTGCCACCCACACTGCTTTAAATGTAACTTAGATATTGGGTTTCACTATGTAAAGCGCTTTGAGTCACTTGAGAAAAGCGCTATATAAATATAATTCACAATTCACATAAAAGTGTTGAAAATAAGTCATACTTTTTTTTCTAACTTTCAACACTTAAACTCTTGATCCACTTCAGATCCACGTCCATCCACTCCTCGGCCCGTCACGCTCCCGCAGTGTTAATTTTGTCGACGAAAAATTTTCGTCATAGTTGTCGTCAACGACCTTTTTTTTCTGACTAAAACGAGACAATAACTCAATAAAAAATAATTGACGTGGACTAAGACGACGACGAGGTGTATTGACATATTCGTCAACACGAAAATGTCTGCCAGAGACGAGATCCAATCGGAATCAGAGGTGGGTAGTAACGCGCTACATTTACTCCGTTACATTTACTTGAGTAACTTTCGGGATAAATTGTACTTCTACGAGTAGTTTTTATGCAACATACTTTTACTTTTACTTGAGTATATTTATTGAGAAGAAACGCTACTTTTACTCTGTTCCATTTATCTACATTCAGCTCGCTACTCGCTACTTTTTTTAATCGATCTATTAATGTTTGTTTTGGTTAATGACAGACCTTCAAAGTAGAATCTACACATGCCTGCGTTTCACCAATCAAATGCAGTCACTGGTGACGTTGGACCAATCAAACAGAGCCAGGCGGTCACATGACCCGACTTAAACATGTTGAAAAACTTATTGGGGTGTTAGCATTTAGTGGTCGATTGTACGGAATATGTACTGTACTGTGCAATCCAATAATAAAAGTTTCAATCAATCAATCAAAAGTGTAAAGGAAAAAAGACATTTTTTATTTCAACCGTACTTCCCGTCAAAAGCCTAAAGACTGATCGCACAGTTCCTGTCTTCACAATAAAAGCGCCGCTCCATCGCGCCTGCAGTAACAAAATAAGAGTCTCCCAAAGCCAGCGCAAACAAGCTAGCAAGCTACGGAGTTTGCCGCCAATGTATTTCTTGTAAAGTGTATAAAAACCAATATGGAAGCTGGACAAATAAGATGCCAAAAACCAACGACTTTCATGTGGTATTAGACAGAAAAGAGGAACTTTTTTTCTCCTCCATTTGAAAATGTGGACATTATCTGATTCCAATCAATGCAAGTCATCAGAATCAGGTAATACACCAACTTATATTCTTGTCTTCATGAAAGATAGGAATCTATATGTTAAACATGCATGGATATTCATTAAAACACCTTTAACATGTCAACAAAAACGGCAAAATAAATAAATATAAATTACATACTGTATATATAAATGTGTGTATATATATATATGATATGTGTGTATGTATATATGAGGTAGATCACCTCGACTTGGTCATTTATTAAGTAATTGATAAACGTTGAAAAACTTATTGGGGTGTTACCATTTAGTGGTCAATTGTACGGAATATGTACTGTACTGTGCAATCTACTAATAAAAGTTTTAATCAATCAAATCAATGAATGCCTACTGAGGCTATGGTGCTGTTAAGTTATTGTGGCTCAATGTGTTTTTATTTTTTTTTATTTTAATGTACTATTATTTAATATATACTATTGTTTTAGTTGCTTAAGAGATATTCCTGGCTCTGAATTTGCTCATTGCTATTTTTATGTTTTTGTGCATTATTTGTTGCCGTAATCAGGTTACTCATCAGTTACTCAGTACTTGAGTAGTTTTTTCACAACATACTTTTTACTTTTACTCAAGTAAATATTTGGGTGACTACTCCTTACTTTTACTCGAGTAATACATCTCTAAAGTAACTGTACTCTTACTTGAGTACAATTTCTGGCTACTCTACCCACCTCTGGTAATGTGCAACTATAATGATTTGTTTATAATGAGTCTTGTCAAGTTTTACACGGCAATATTCTTCAATTATTGTTACGTATGTCTAGCTCGTGGGCTGTTGTGTGCTTAGCTGTGGTGTAGCTGCTGGCTGGTGGTAGCCTAGAGCCAAGCATGTTTACCTTTTTGGAAATGACTTGATTAAAATACAAGATCTCACCTGAATCACAACTTATAAAATGGATTAAATTGATTTCAACATATTTTCCAATTTTTTTATTTAAATAAGACAAATTAACTTTTTAAGTTAATTCGTCTCCTTAACTTAAAAAAGTTAATAAGACAAATTATTTAAGAAAAAAAAGTTAAGACAAAATAGCCAATTAAAAAATATATATATATTTTTTTCTTAATTAATTTGTCTTAACTTTTTTAAGTTAATAAGATATTAACTAAAAAAAGTAATGTTTGAAAAAAGCTAATAAGACAAATTAATTAACAAAATATATATATATTTTTTCTTAATTATTTTGACTTAACTTTATTTTTTCTTAATTAATTTGTCTCATTAACTTTTCAAAGTTGATAAAAAAAATTAAGTTTAAAGTTTTTTTTAAAGTAAATAAGAAAAACTAATTCAAAAAAAAAATAAGACAAATTACTTAAAAAATATATATATTTTTTTTTTCTTGTTAATTAATACATCTTATTTACTTTTTTAATTTAATAAGACAAATTAAGCTGAAAAAGTTGATAAAAAAAATTAAAAAGACAAATTAATAAAGAAAAAAATGTTTTTGTTAATTGCTTTATTTTTTTTTTTTGTTAATTATTTGTCATATTAACTTTTTAAAAAATGTCTTAAGTTAATTTGACTTATCAACTTGAACATTTTAATAAGACAAAATAATTAAGAAAACTATATATATATATATATATATATATATATATATTTGTTTCTTTATTAATTTGTCTTATTAACTTTTTTAAGTTAATAAATCAAATTAACTTGAAACAATTTTATACATACATTTGTTCCTTAATTAATTTATCTTATTAACTTTTTTAAGTTAATAAGACAAATTAAGTTTAAAGTTTTTTTTAAAATGAATAAGACAAATTAATTAAGAAATAAAAAAATAAGACATTACTTTAAAAAAATATTTTTTTTTCTTTATTTTCTTCTGAATTAATACATCTTATTTAATTTTTTAAGTTAATAAGAAAAATTAACCTAAAACAGTTGATTTAAAAAAAATAATAGGACAAATTAATAAAGAAAACAATTTTTTTTTGTCAATAGCTTTATATATATTTTTTGTTCATTAATTTGTCATATTAACTTTTAAAAAATTGTTTTAAGTTAATTTGTCTTATCAACTTGAACATTTTAATAAGACGAATTAATTAAGAAAACTATATATATATATATATATATATATATATATATATATATATATATTTGTTCCTTAATTAATTTATCTTATTAACTTTTTTAAGTTAATAAAACAAATTAAGTATAAAAGTTTTTTTTAAAGTTAATAAGACAAATTAATTAAGAAAAAAAATAATAAGACAAATTCTTTTAAAAAAATATTATTTTCTTTTTCTTTCTTTTTTTCTTAATTAGTCTTATTTACTTTTTAAGTTTATAAGACAAATCAACCTAAAAAAAGTTCATTTAAAAAAAGTTAAGACAAATTAAATAAGAAAAAACATTAGTTTTTTGTTAAATAATTACTATTTATTTTTTGTTACTTAATTTGTTATATTAACTTTTAAAAACAAATTATTTTTTAAGTTAGTTTGTCTTATTAACTTGAAAAAGTTAAGACAAATTAATTAAGAAAACACATATGTATTTGTGTCTTAATTTGTCTTAATAACATTTTTTTCCTTAATTTATTTGTCGTATCAACTCTAAAAAACATTTTTTTATGTTTTTCCTTAAGAAAAAAATAACATTCTTAACATTTTATTTTTCTTTAAAAAATTAAACAAGATTCTAAAAGACATTATTGTTGAGTGAATTCCTCAAATGTCCAACAATGACATTTGAACATATTTCAACAAGCATCCACAGCAGTGTTTCTTATTCGTAGAGCAAGCGCCCCCTAAAGGCCGTCAAAAACATCGGTTTCTGAGCACTGGTCCCCATTGTAATACACTTTTCCCCCACTTGTGGCAGTAAGAACAAACTCAAACAAACAGAAGAAGTCAAGCGCAAAAAATACGACTACATTTTCTTTTACACTTTTTTTTTACAAAAGCATATGTATTAATACTATTTATTAATTTTGTTAGAATTTATTAATTTTAGCTCAGCATAATTGTTTTTAAATTCATTTTTACATATCAGTCCCTTCTTTTGCGGTATATTTAGTCATCAGCCTGACCAAAGCCTGGATAATAATCTTTGTGATGAACCCACCATTTGACAAGTGGAGTGTGCACAATGTGACGCAACAAGGTGAGGTTCTTACCCACGGGCTTGCCGGTGTGGATGTCGATGATGAAGCCGGGCGCTTGGTTACCACAAAGCAATTGGTACTGGGCTGAAACACAAATAAAAGGGTACACAGGCGGTGTTAGGGATTGGTACCAAGTTCGGTACTTTTATGGGCACCGACTGAATTCTGTCGGTACAATCTGGTGTCGATGGAATTGAGTTGTTGCACATGACGTCAAGTCCGGTTGGCTCCATTTTTCCAAAATGTGTTAGCTTGATGCTAATTTCCATTGGATTTTCCATTGACAGGCTACTATTAACCATAGCAATTTTACATTGCAATTTCAACAAACTTGGTAATGAAAACGAAAACTAAAATGAATGTTTTTCGTGGTCTCAAACTGAGCCCCTAACTCCACCCACCCCCATCAGAGCTTCCTGTTCTGTACACCCCCGCAACTGGATACTTTATGTCTTTTCTTCTGTACTGAAAACTAATTTTGGGTTCTGGTGGCATCCTGACCTGATGCCCGAACAAACCTCATCTGGCTCCTCCTCTCCATGTGGAGGAGCAGCGACTTTACTCTGAGTTCCTCCCGGATGGCAGAGCTTCTCACCCGATCTTTAAGGGAGAGACCCACCGCCCGGCGGAGGAATATCATCTGGGCCGCTTGTACCCGTGATCTTGTCCTTTCGGCCATAACCCAAAGCTCATGACCATAGGTGAGGATGGGAACGTAGATCGACCGGTAAATTGAGAGCTTTGCCTTCCGGCTCAGCTCCTTCTTCACCACAACGGTTCGACACAACGTCCGCATTACTGAAGACGCCTGTCGAGTCTTCCCTCACTCGTGAACAAGTCTCCGAGGTACTTGAACTCCTCCACTCGGGGCAAGAGCTCCTTCCCAAACCCGGAGATGGCATTCCACCCTTTTCCGGGCGAGAACCATGGACTCGCATTCGAATATGCTGATTCCCATCCCAGTCGATCCAGTGAGAGCTGAAGATCCTGGCCAGATCAATCAATCAATCAATCAATGTTTACTTATATAGCCCTAAATCACTAGTGTCTCAAAGGGCTGCACAAACCACTACAACATCCTCGGTAGGCCCACATAAGGGCAAGGAAAACTCACACCCAGTGGGACGTCGGTGACAATGATGACTATGAGAACCTTGGAGAGGAGGAAAGCAATGGATGTCGAGCGGGTCTAACATGATACTGTGAAAGTTCAATCCATAATGGATCCAACACAGTCGCAAGAGTCCAGTCTAAAGCGGATCCAACACAGCAGCGAGAGTCCCGTTCACAGCGGAGCCAGCAGGAAACCATCCCAAGCGGAGGCGGATCAGCAGCGCAGAGATGTCCCCAGCCGATACACAGGCGAGCAGTACATGGCCACCGGATCGGACCGGACCCCCTCCACAAGGGAGAGTGGGACATAGGAGAAAAAGAAAAGAAACGGCAGATCAACTGGTCTAAAAAGGGAGTCTATTTAAAGGCTAGAGTATACAAATGAGTTTTAAGGTGAGACTTAAATGCTTCTACTGAGGTGGCATCTGGAACTTTTACCGGGAGGGCATTCCAGAGTACTGGAGCCCGAAATGAAAACGCTCTATAGCCCACAGACTATAGACCAGGACCACATCATCTGGATGTGGTCCAAACCGGATCCCTTCAACGCCCTGACTGCGCCATTTTATTATCAAACTGGGGACCAACGAGTACGGGTAACGATTCCCAGGTAGCCATGCCTATGTGTGAGTGACCTGGATTAGAGTAAGGGTGTGTCCACTCACAGGTAGCAGGTGTAGGACACGCCTCGCACGGCTTGTTCCAGGCCTTGCCCACGTTGTAGGCACAGCAGCACATCTTCTTGGTCATGTTGAAGGAAAGCTCGTTCTCGCACGTGTCGTTGAAGTTGCGGTAGCAGACGCTCTTCCTCATGTCTGTAACGCACGGCCGTCATCGTCGCGGTCCCATACCACCGGAAATAGGTCTGGGGAGATGCGTCACGTTACCCATGCAGTTGTTGCCTCCGTTGACCTGCATGTACTCCGGTGGGCACACGCAGGTGTAGTTCCCCAAGGTGTTGTAGCAGGTGCCCGGCCCGCAGATGCCGATGTGGGCGGTGCATTCATCGATGTCTTCCCGGTTAGAAAACAAAAAACGGGCCGGTGAGTAAACCTCAGACTGCGGGAACAACCCGGAGATTCTTACCTTCACAGATGCGAGTCTCCACGTTGAGGTAGTAACCTGCCGGGCACTCGCACTGGAAGCTACCGAAGGTGTTGACGCAGTTGCCACCCTGGCAGAGACCCGGAAGCTCCTGGCACTCGTCGATATCTACAGAAGTCAAGCCAACGTGTTTAGTGTTTCAGTCTAAGCGTGGATATGAAGGTGGGGGTTTTGTGGCTCACCTTCCAGGATGACGGTGATGGGGTTGGGTCTGAAGCCCTCTCCGCCAGGACAAAGGGTTCTGTACTCGGCTGGAAACGACAAAGAAAGACCGGTGGGTCACTTGAGGAATATTTGTCATGTCAAAGTGTACGCGGTGGAAGTATTCCGGTTTGATAACAGGTCCTACAGATCGTTACATAAGGTAGGGCAAGAAAGTATTCAGTCAGCCAGCGATTGTGCAAGTTCTGCCACTTAAAAAAAAGGGACGGTGTGGCGCAGTGGGAGAGTGGCCGTACGCAACCCGAGGGTCACTGGTTCAAATCCCACCTAGAACCAACCTCGTCACGTCCGTTGTGTCCTGAGCAAGACACTTCACCCTTGCTCCTGATGGGTGCTGGTTGGCGCCTTGCATGGCAGCTCCCTCCATCAGTGTGTGAATGTGTGTGTGAATGGGTAAATGTGGAAGTAGTGTCAAAGCACTTTGAGTACCTTGAAGGTAGAAAAGCGCTATACAAGTACAACCCATTTATCATTTATCATTTAAAATGATGACGGAGGTCTGTAATTTTCATCATAGGTACACTTTTTTTTTTTTTTTTTCCCAAGATGGCGCTGCTGTTGGCAGGAGCTCTGTGCTCTTGTGTCATCCTTTTGTGTTTCCCTCTTGTTTTCATGTCTTATTATATTTTTTTGCATTTTGGTCCGGGACCCTTTGGGACTGTGTGACCTCTGTGGTGTTTTTTTTTGTCGACTTCTGGATCTGCTTCCCGGGAGCCTTTTGGCCATGGAGACCAGCTGCAGGGTCTCTGCTACACCAGAGTCTGTTTGGAGGGACTGGAGGAGATGCGGATGAGGGGACAGGGTCTGTGGAGCTAGCACTGAGCTACTGGGACGGAGAGGCTTCGCGGTGTCTTGACTGGGTGAGCAGGTGTCGGACACCTCAGTCACCTTGGACGTATCCTCGCTCATCCATGCGGACTGGACACTGGCCGAGAGTGGAGTCGGCTGTCTTGGTTGCTTTGTTGGGTCTGCTCCTGTCTCTGGCCATACTGTCTTGGCTGGGTGAGCAGGTGTCGGACACCTCAGTCACCTTGGACGTATCCTCGCTCATCCATGCGGACTGGACACTGGCCGAGAGTGGAGTCGGCTGTCTTGGTTGCTTTGTTGGGTCTGCTCCTGTCTCTGACCATGCTCCCTCCACCCCAGCGGACGATGGTGTGGAACATCACAGAGGCCACCACAGTGGATATGTTTCTTTTACTTTTTATTCAGAGCTGTATGTAGAATTGTCTGGTTGTATCTGCTGCTTTAATGTCTTTAATGTCCTCTGTGTTCTTTGATGTTTGATGTTTCCCTCTTACACACATGGAAGAGGGATGTGTACTACGGCTGTGAGTTGTTGTGTTTTTTTTTTTTTTTTTTCCCTTGGCCTCAGTCTGCACCCCCACTCCAGGGCCTAGGCTAAGACCGATTTTTAAATGTTTACCTGTATGTCATCTTTTTTGTAAGGGGCGCTGGAAGCCGGCAGACCCGTCAGCGATCCTGTTGTGTCTCCCTGTAATGTTTGTCTGATCTTGAATGGGATTGTGCTGAAAATTGTCATTTTCCTGAAGGAACTCTCCTGACGGAATAAATAAAGTACTATCCATCTATCTATCTATTTATCTACTTCAACTGTGAGAGACAGAATGTGAAACAAAAAATCCAGGACTTCACATTGTAGGAATTTTAAGTTATCGTGCCGTGATTTTACCAGTCCGGCCCACTTGGGAATAGATTTTTCTCCATGTGGCCGCCTTCTAAAATGAGTTTGACACCCCTGGTTTGGGGCAAACTGAAGGTCCGAGGACCATACTTGTAGAACATTGGTTGAGAAATGACCAAATTTCCACGGTCAAATCAACGTCAGAAGCCAACATTGAGTAAACGTTGTCAAAAAGCATGTTGTTTCAACGTTGTATTTGTGTTGAAGAATATTGGTTGGAAAATGACCGCATTTCCACAGTCAAATCAATGTCAGAACCCAACATTGATTAAATGAAAAGTAAGAAGCAGGTTGTTTCAACGTTAATGATAGAGTTGCTCTAAGTCAGGACCTAATTCAACAAGTTCTCAACGTTGCTTCCATGTCTTGTGCCTGCTGGATTGTACCTTTGGTTGTTTGCACTTGTTAAGGACCTGGGACGGGTGTACGTGTTTTACAGTGGGGCAAAAAAAGTATTTAGTCAGCCAGCGATTGTGCAAGTTCTCCCACTTAAAATGATGACAGAGGTCTGTAATTTTCATCATAGGTACACTTCAACTGTGAGAGACAGAATGTGAAACAAAAATCCAGGAATTCACATTGTAGGAATTTTAAATAATTTATTTGTAAATGATGGTGGAAAATAAGTATTTGATCAACCATTCAAAGCTCTCACTGATGGAAGGAGTTTTTGGCTCCAAATCTCACGATACATGGCCCCATTCATTCTTTCCTTAACACGGATCAATCGTCCTGTCCCCTTAGCAGAAAAACAGCCCCAAAGCATGATGTTTCCACCCCCATGCTTCACAGTAGGTGTGGTGTTCTTGGGATGCAACTCAGTATTCTTCTTCCTCCAAACACGACCAGTTGAGTTTATACCAAAATGGATACATGGATGATACAGCAGAGGATTGGGAGAATGTCATGTGGTCAGATGAAACCAAAATAGAACTTTTTGGTATAAACTCAACTTGTGTTTGGAGGACGAAGAATACTGAGTTGCATCCCAAGAACACCAAACCTACTGTGAAGCATGGGGGTGGAAACATCATGCTTTGGGGCTGTTTTTCTGCTAAGGGGACAGGACGATTGATCCGTGTTAAGGAAAGAATGAATGGGGCCATGTATCGTGAGATTTTGAGCCGAAACCTCCTTCCATCAGTGAGAGCTTTGAATGGTTGACCAAATACTTATTTTCCACCATAATTCACAAATATGGCCTTATTCATTCTTTCCTTAACACGGATCAATCGTCCTGTCCCCTTAGCAGAAAAACAGCCCCAAAGCATGATGTTTCCACCCCCCATGCTTCAGAGTAGGTATGGTGTTCTTGGGATGCAACTCAGTATTCTTCTTCCTCCAAACACCACCAGTTGAGTTTATACCAAAAAGTTCTATTTTGGTTTCATCTGACCACATGACATTCCCCCAATCCTCTGCTGTATCTTCCATGTATCCATTTTGGTATAAACTCAACTCGTCGAAGAATACTGAGTTGCATCCCAAGTACACCAGACCTACTGTGAAGCATGGGGGTGGAAACATCATGCTTTGGGGACTGTTTTTCTGCTAAGGGGACAGGACGATTGATCCGTGTTAAGGAAAGAATGAATGGGGCCATGTATCGTGAGATTTTGAGCCAAAACCTCCTTCCATCAGTGAGAGCTTTGAATGGTTGACCATAATTTACAAATAAATTCTTTAAAATTCCTACAATGTGAATTATTCGATTTTTTTTCACATTCTGTCTCTCACAGTTGAAGTGTACCTATGATGAAAATTACAGACCTCTGTCATCATTTTAAGTGGGAGAACTTGCACAATCGCTGGCTGACTAAATACTTTTTTGCCCCACTGTAAAACACGTACACCCGTCCCAGGTCCTTAACAAGTGCAAACAACCAAAGGTACAATCCAGCAGGCACAAGACATGGAAGCAACGTTGAGAACTTGTTGAATTAGGTCCTGACTTAGAGCAACTCTATCATTAACGTTGAAACAACCTGCTTCTTACTGGCATTTAATCAATGTCGGGTTCTGACATTGATTTGACTGTGGAAATGCGGTCATTTTCCGACCAATATTCTTCAACACAAATACAACGTTGAAACAACATGCTTTTTGACAACGTTTACTCAATGTTGGCTTCTGACGTTGATTTGATCGTGGAAATTTGGTTATTTCTCAACCAATGTTCTACAAGTCTGGTCCTCGGACCTTCAGTTTGCCCTAAACCAGGGGTCCATCCATCATCATCTTCCGCTTATCCGAGGTCGGGTCGCGGGGGCAACAGCCTAAGCAGGGAAGCCCAGACTTCCCTATCTCCAGCCACTTCGTCTAGCTCTTCCCGGGGGATCCCGGGGCGTTCCCAGGCCAGCCGGGAGACATAGTCTTCCCAACGTGTCCTGGGTCTTCCCCGTGGCCTCCTACCAGTTGGACGTGCCCTAAACACCTCCCTAGGGAGGCGTTCGGGTGGCATCCTGACCAGATGCCCGAACCACCTCATCTGGTTCCTCTCCATGTGGAGGAGCAGCGGCTTTACTTTGAGTTCCTCCCGGATGGCAGAGCTTCTCACCCTATCTCTAAGGGAGAGACCCAAACTCATTTGGGCCGCTTGTACCCGTGATCTTATCCTTTCGGTCATGACCCAAAGCTCATGACCATAGGTGAGGATGGGAACGTAGATCGACCGGTAAATTGAGAGTTTTGCCATCCGGCTCAGCTCCTTCTTCACCACAACGGATCGGTACAACGTCCGCATTACTGAAGACGCCGCACCGATCCGCCTGTCGATCTCACGATCCACTCTTCCCTCACTCGTGAACAAGACTCCTAGGTACTTGAACTCCTCCACTTGGGGCAGGGTCTCCTCCCCCAACCCGGAGATGGCATTCCACCCTTTTCCGGGCGAGAACCATGGACTCGGACTTGGAGGTGCTGATTCTCATTCCGGTCGCTTCACACTCGGCTGCGAACCGATCCAGCGAGAGCTGAAGATCCCGGTCAGATGAAGCCATCAGGACCACATCCTCTGCAAAAAGCAGAGACCTAATCCTGCGGTCACCAAACCGGATCCCCTCAACGCCTTGACTGCGCCTAGAAATTCTGTCCATAAAAGTTATGAACAGAATCGGTGACAAAGGGCAGACTTGGCGGAGTCCAACCCTCACTGGAAATGTGTCCGACTTACTGCCGGCAATGCGGACCAAGTTCTGGCACTGATCGTACAGGGAGCGGACCGCTACAATAAGACAGTCCGGCAGGGTTCTAAACCAGGGGTGTCAAACTCATTTTCGATGGGGGCCACATTGAGAAAAATCTATTCCCTAGTGGTCCGGACTGCTAAAATCACAGCACAATAACTTAAAAATAAAGACAACTTCAGATTGTATTCTTTGTTTAAAAATAGAACAAGCACATTCTGAAAATGTACAAATCATAATGTTGTTGTTGTTGTCTTACACGTAGATGTTGCAGTTAGTAGTATTCTATCTTTATTTGTTGTTATTTATATTTTCTGAATAAATTTGTGAATTGTGAATTATATTTATATAGTGCTTTTCTCTAGTGACTCAAAGCGCTTTACATAGTGAAACCCAATATCTAAGTTACATTTAAACCAGTGTGGGTGGCACTGGGAGCAGGTGGGTAAAGTGTCTTGCCCAAGGACACAACGGCAGTGACTAGGATGGCGGAAGCGGGAATCGAACCTGCGACCCTCAAGTTGCTGGCACGGTCACTCTACCAACCGAGCTATACCGCCCCAAACACTAATTACAGTACAGTATATTTTTCATGTAGTTTGATCATTTTCCTCGACCGATGCACTACAACATTGTCATAGCGGGGGGTTTTTGTTGCAAGGTTTATTCTCCCAGGAAGCAATCGGACTATTCCGGACAAGGCCGAAGGTAGGAATATATTTATTTTCTCAAGAAATCTTGGCAGGGCATGAGGTAAACAAACATGAACTATGGCATGGAACAAACACAAAACTTTTGCATGAAACAAACAGCATAAACTATGGCTTGGAACAAACACGAAATTGTGGCATGAAACAAACAGCATCAACTATGACATGGAACAAACACGAAATTGTGGCATGAAACAAACAGCATAAACTATGGCTCGGAACAAACACGAAATTGTGGCATGAAACAAACAGCATAAACTATGACTTGGAACAAACACGAAAATGTGGCATGAAACAAACAGCATCAACTATGACATGGAACAAACACGAAATTGTGGCATGAAACAAACAGCATAAACTATGGCTCGGAACAAACACGAAATTGTGGCATGAAACAAACAGCATAAACTATGACTTGGAACAAACACGAAATTGTGGCATGAAACAAACAGCATAAACTATGGCTTGGAACAAACACGAAATTGTGGCATGAAACAAACAGCGTAAACTATGGCTCGGAACAAACACGAAATTGTGACACGAAACAAACAGCGTAAACTATGACTTGGAACAAACACGAAACTGTGGCATGAAATAATCACGACTTACGTGGACACAGCATGGATCGAACAACATGAACTATGGTATGGCATGAAAACAAGCAAATGACGCCAGGCCGACTGACTGGCAAACGCAGGCTTAAATGATGTCTCATGATTAGAGCCAGGTGAGCGTCCCGAATACAAGGAGCAGATGAAACGAATATGCAACCGTAGCAAACAAAAGGTGTTGAACAGGAACTAAAAGAGTCCAAAACTTACAGAACATAACAAAAACATCATGTGGTTTAATTTGTACATATGTAGCATCATCTACAAAGATACAAATAATTTCTTTCATTCAAATATTTCAGGTTAATTTTTATACTTAGCAAATTCATCGCGTGGGCCGGAGGAAACCTGTTCGCGGGCCTGATCCGGCCCTCGGGCCGTACGTTTGACCCCCCTGCCCTAAACCCTGACTTAAAGTCGATTAAACTTGGGCTTCAACCATATTTATGACAAAACACGCAGAAACCAGGCACCGTCTATTCCAAATGTTCTAGAACAGGTCAGGGTGGCACTTACTAGAGTTGGGGGCGGGGCACAGTTCGCAGGGGTTCCCCCAGGCTCCTCCCAAAGAGCAGCAGCACGAGGCTCGGGTCACGCCCACGCCGATCTCGGCGCTGCAGGAGATTCCGCCGTCGCCGCGTGCCAGGATGTCCAGGAAGCAGTTCCCCACCCGAGTATCTGAGTGGGACACGCTCATTCAGTTGATAAAAAAATCTTTGCGATCGTTAGTTAGCTGGATGCTAACCTAAATTGGATTCCCCCATACGCATGCTATTATTAGCATTAGCGAATTGACATGGCGATTTCAACACCTCCAAATTTGTTCATGATTAACTAAAAATATATATATATATATATATATATATATATATATATATATATATATATAAATAAATAAAATAGCCAAAAAACAGAGTTAAAGCTCTAAACAATTTCTATATTACTTAAAAATAAAACTGGTTTTGTCTGATAAGATTCTAGCCAAACATTTAGTAAGTCATATAAAAATAAGGCACCTATCATCTACATCCAAAATGTGATTTGCCATGGTGGCTGGACAGGACATATTGATTTTTTTTAAAAACAATTTTAAGTTGATTTTTGATTAATTGACTAAGAATTGTTACAAATAAGTATTTGGATCAATCTGACATTTTTTTACACCCCTAAGGGATATTCAGATGGATCCATCCTCCCCTTATGTGTAGGACATGGATACTGACATCTAGTGGCCAGTGTGTATCACTACGTTAAATCTTCATCTATTTGTGGGGACCCATCTCTATTAGCTGTGGTTTAAAAAAAAAATTAAAAAAAAATGATACCACAGATTCGACTGATCGTCGACTATGGGCAACATTTTCCACAGAAATGGTCCGATACTGATCGGTGGCCGATCGATCAGCCCATCCAGAGTTGTCAATTTTAAAAGTCCTCTGGTCCTGTTCCGAGAACTATCGGTAGGCAGAAATGTAAGGATGGACATATTATTGTATATAGATATATATATAATTTTTAATCATTAAAATGTGAATTAAATATATACATTAAATGTGCCATTATTGTATTCAATATAATTTATTCTAGATTCAAAACAATTCTCGATTCAAAATCAATACTTTTTTTTTTTTAATAACACTGGGTGCCGGTTCTATGATTAACTACATTCCCCCCAAAATAGATAAACAGCTCTGATTAATTTCTATATTATTGAAAATAAAACTGGTTTTGTTTGATAAAATTCTACCCAAACATTTAATAAAGTCAAATTAAAATAACAAAGTATCCAACACTTCTTTTTTTCCAAATAAATCTACACAGCAGACATGGTCACCTATCATC